>NC_136968.1:18460251-18627751 GCF_032717465.1 Coenobita brevimanus | reverse complement strand
ACAATAATATTATTAACTGGCTACCTATTTACTTATTGTGTAGCCACAATAAGGAAGCTTTGTCAAGGGTACATTTTACATTTGTCTCAATAAGTGGCTAAATATATACTTAACTGTAACCATATTCCTGTGGGGTAATGGGAGGAACCACAGCAATATTATTAAAAAGTTACAGCCTTACAGCTTTTGTGGTTTTCTCTAAAACGTGTTACAAAATAAATACTGATCAGATCTGAATTCGGTTCTTTCCCTTAGGCTAAATGGCAAAATATTCATTCAAAATTCTCAGTATACTTTTACTGTATATCATAGGATTTTCAGCAAAATAGCTGTAATTCTATCAGTTTTGGAGATATTTCAGTTTCATTTATGAAATTATTGCACTAGAAATGATTATATGACCTTCAAAAAGTAGGTCAAAGTCAAATATACTTGGCACAAGTGCTATGGTTAGCCTGGGGTACCTTCCTGTATAATATCATCAAGATCTAAGGAGAAAAAAGGTCAAAGAAAAATAATATTTACCAGAACAATTAGTTTCGCCATATATATGGTGAAACTTAATAATAATAATAATAATAATAATAATAATAATAATGATAATAATAATAATAATGAAAGAAACCACTCGGGAGCCGAATGCTGATCGCCTGCCAGAATATGCTGTTGGTCAAGTCCAAGATTTTGGCCATATCTTGATACCCTGAAGGTTTTTCTTGATAGCCCAAGCCATTCATGACAGATAATGGTGCTTAATGTGGGCGATAAAAACTATTTTTTTTTTTTTTTTATGTGTTCGACTCTGGGCATAGGCTTCACAGCCTGCTGTCAAGGCCCAGCAGTCCTCCTACATGCCATAAACCTCTACATGTCACCACTTCGGCGCTAACACCCACCGTCCATATTGAATACATGCTAGGGCTGTCTCATACAGGACTGGTGTATTGGTATTAGCGGGGGTATTTTTACGACATGTCGGCGGGTCTTCTGGTAGATCAGTAAAGCCTGAATTAATGAAATTCAAATCCTTAAAATGTTCCCTGCCACAGCGGGGATTTGAACCTGGGTCCGTTAGAACGGCAGGCCACCTCTCTACCGATTGAGTCACGCCTCCCCTATGGAAGCCATTTTCCTGCCATAGGTCAACTAGTGCCCATTTTCGAACTCGATCATGATTTCGGCTATTTCTTGATACCTTGAAGGTTTCATGTTGATAGCTCAAGCCATTCATGAGATATAATGTTGCTTAACCCTTAAACCGCAGGGTTGTTTTGGCTCGACTTGCGTGTTCCACTGGGATATTCCTGCTCCAACAGACTTTCTAAAAATATTTTCCAAAAATCAGTTATTAGTCCTAGAATATTAAAATAACATACGCATATGGCACATACCTTCAGCTTTCTCCTGGGATGTTTGTTGAGCCTTCATCGAGTACCGTAGGACTTGTGGAGACCCCTGAAGTTGGGTAACGAAGTCTCTACTTTACACTTCCCGACAACCCGTAATATTATTACCACAGCCTGATATTATCACTAGAAACACTATTCTATTATTTTCAAATAGTTTGGAATCCATACTCTAAAAAAGAAAAACACTGTGAAAGCAATGAAAATTCCGAGCGAGTATGACCTTCCCACTTGCGCTCGTTCGCCGCTGGTATTCTGTCATTTATTATTCATAAAAACACTCACACTTTATATTCCTATTACTATATAACACTTATATATATCTTCAGTCTTTATCCATAAGTTTCCTTCAGTAACAGTAATTTATTGTCATTCAATTTCTCTTTCAGTAAAATACGTAGAGAGCCATGGTTTCACTTTCACTGTCATAACTTCAAGTATTTGTTCTCATATTCTTATATTTCTAATTATTTACATTTCTATTTACATTTTCTATTGTATTTGCAATATCTACACTTCTATTTTACTTACACTATGTAATGCACTGTCACTTGCAATAACTTATAAAACTATATTACGTTGTTCCATCATATTTACATCCATTACTTTCACTTGCTATTTACACATTATTTACATTTTCCCCTTGCACTTTTAGAACTGTTTCAGGCTGTGGTAATCAAAGAAGCAGGTCATGCAGAGGGGAACCTGGCACTCAGTGCAATGCCAAGAGGTGCGTTTGTGCTCAGATGTGCGTCGGGTGGTATGTGCACACACCTGGCACCTGCGGATTGCAGCCTTCCTCTTGGTTGTGACAGGCATTTGCACCAGTCTGTGCCGATCCATGTACGCCCTCTGCTCAAGTCTGTTGGAAAGTCTTACTGCATGGCGCCTTGGAGCTGCTGCTGTCACCCTACCATATCTTTCAAGCAGCTGCTGAGCACAAGTCCTGGCGAACAACCTCAGGGAGAAGAACTTGGGTGGCCTTACCTTCACCTTGTACAGGATGAAGGCGTCCAGCATCATCATGTCTATGAGATGCAGATAAACTTTCCTGTACCACCTAGTGTTCTTCCTGAGGCAGTCAATCTCTCCAATCATCATGTCGGACTTGTCCAACAGCCGCATGTTGATATTATAGTCTATGACAGCATCAGGTTTCCTCACAAGTTCACCTGTCCTACAGTCGACCTTCCCACTGTTTTTCATTTCCCTCTTGTGTACAGTGGCGAGTATGTGCACGACCCTCGTGTCATGCCACCATATTGCCAGCATCTTCTCAGACTTGCGTAGGTGCACGTCTCCTCGTTGCGAGTTTCCTGCCTCTGGGAATTTGGAGAAGTGGGCACGATTGCTCTTCACAGTGCCACAGGAGCCGATGCCGTGCTCTGAAAGATATTCAGCAAGTTTCGGTGCTGAATAATAGTTGTCAGTATACAGCACATGATTCCCACCAAAGTATCTTTCAAGCAGCACTTTCACTACACAGCCTGAGAATCCAAGGGGGTGTGTTTTGTCCAGATCGACAGAGCTGGCTGAAGAGATGACGAAGTCAAGGATGTACCCCGTCTTACAGTCGCACAGTACAAAGAACTTGATTCCAAAGCGATGGCATTTGCTTGGAATGTACTGTACAAACCTAAGACGTCCTCTGAACAAAACCAAGGATTCGTTTATGACAACCTTCTGAAAGGGGTGGAAGAATGACATAAACTTATCCCTCATTCTGCTCAGAATCTCCCGGATCTTCCAGAGTGGGTCGGTTTGGGAAGGTACATCATTGTTGGCGAAGTGTAGGTTTCCTTTGGTGTTCCGGAAGTGATCTCTGGCCATGTACTTATTGAAGGTGGGTGAGGGTAGGAAGGGGTCAATGGACCAGTGTTCTTTCAACTCATGCTTCTTTGAGTGTGGCATGAGAAGCATGAGGGCGAAGAACACATACAGCTCCTGCACTCCCAGCATGGTCCACTGTTGCATCTTTGCTGCACCTGCATCACTTGCAGCACGTTGTGATTCGTACCTGTTTGTCTCATCACATATGTGCTGCATGACTTCTTCATCGAGGAAGGCCAAAAGGAAGTCCACACACTCAGCATCCTCGTCAAGAGTGAAGGCAGGCTGTATCCCGGAGGAACTCTTGTCATAATGAAGATGTTCAGGGACGAAATCGGAACCTTCTGTCACACAAAGGTGTCCAGGATTCACTGTCATGGCGGTGTAGGGTGGGTGAGGGTGGAGGGTGCCTGTGAGGCAGAGTGGGCTGTTTCAAGGTCACTCTCACTGATCTTAGGTTGCTGTGTAGCACTAGCAGCCCTTACTCTAGTTGCTACTTTACTTTTACGAGTCAGGGATTTACCTCGTCCCCTATGGACTGCCTTCATTATAGGTGCTGGTGGAGACTCTGACGATGAAGACTCAGGAGAAAATTCTGCTGAAGATGAGGAAGAAATTAGTGAAGTGGGGCTTGGGGAGAGGGGAGGTGAAGCACCTTGGGACTCATAGCGGCCTGGGTCACGCAGGGCCATTGTTCCTGGGCTAACCCGCCACCTTTCCACTCCCTTCCCAAATTCCTTCCCTCTTTGCACTAATGGCTCCTTTCCCTTGGAGCTAGGGATAACTTGGGGCACTGAAGCACTCATACCAGGAGTTTCTGTAACGATTTCCTTCCCAGGCTCATCACACAATTCACCCGAAGGATCAAAGTCGCTATCCATCATTATCATAGATAATTCTGCCACTTCACGTTCCACTGCTGAGTCACTAAGTCCTTTACTGCTTCCCACACGAGTTTTTCTAGGGGTAGAGGTCACAGGGCCCTTTGCAATGGGCGCAGAAGCGGCGGAAATGGCAGGGCGCGAGTGCGACATGGTTTCACCTCAGAAGACGACAAGGAACTGATTCTCGTGGCGTATATGGGCAGGCAAGGGTTGACAAGGTCAATAGGGTGACAGCTGCTAATTTACATGCTATGAAATGATTGGCAGGAGATCCCAACAATACATAAAAAAAGGTAGTTCCAGGTGAATGTAATTGTCACTTAGGCTTCTCCCTTCCTTTCATATATATATTTTTATTACGAGAATAGATTATACGGCATATTTCAAAAGGGAAATTACCGGGGGAAATTAGCGAACGAGTGCACGTGAGGTGTTGTCAGGTGATAATTAGTCAATTCCAGGTAAGAAAAGGGCATAGGGCATTTTTCAATGGATGAAATCAGTGGAAAATTCCAGGGAAGATTTGCGCAGCACGGCCGGGCAGGCGAGAGGAGAGGGTAATGGAGGGGAGGTAGGGAGGGGAGTCCAGAACGGGGAAAAATGGCTAAATTGTCAACAATGGATGGGAGTACAGATGAGATTAGGAGTGCTGACTAGTGTTGGACATTGGCAGTACTGATAAATGATACAAGCCACCACTTGTAAGCCCGGGAGAATTCAAAATAACACAGAATCACAAAAGTGACGCCCTGCGGTATGATCCATTGCGCCCGAGCGTCATGAAAGTGATGCCCCGCGGTTAAGGGGTTAAGGTGGGTGTTAAAAGCTAGTTGAAATTTGGCAACCATTATGGTGACCTTGACTTTAACCCCGAGTGTCCATTTTCATATTCGGCCAAGATTTTGGCCATATCTCAATACCCTGAAGGTTTCATGTTGATAGCTCAAGCCGTTCATGAGATATAATGGGAACAAATACACACACACACACACACACACACACACACACACACAGGTAGGCAAAAATATTATAGCTCCATCATCTAAAGGTAGGCGATAGTAATAATAACTACTGTAGTTACCAATTTACTTATTGTATTGCCTCAATAAGGGAACATTCCCATATCTGTATACGGTACTGATTGTTTTAACTGGCTCATTATATGCATAACTATATCTGTATTGGTTTCACTTTATAAGAAGGACCAAGATTATATTCCTGTAAAGTTACAGTTTTGCACCGTTTGTAGTTTTCTCTAACACGTGTTACAAATAAAACACAAAGCAGATTTGAATTTGGGATCTTCCACTAGGCTAAATGACAAAATATTCAGCGAAAATTCTCAGCAAACTTTTTTATAATAGGACTTCCAATCAATTAGCCATATCCCAAATTTTCTGAGATATTTAAATTTAGAATATGCAAGATTTGCACAAAAAATGAAAGTACGACCTTAAAAAATAGGACAAGGTAATTTATATTTGACACAAATACTTCAGTTACTGTAGGGTAGGCTAGCTTCTCGTATAATATCATCAAGATCTAAGATAAAAAGTGCAAAGAAAAATAATAATACCAAAACTATATGCTTCGCCATATATACATACAGTATATATATATATATATATATATATATATATATATATATATATATATATATATATATATATATATATATATATGTATATATATATATATATATATATATATATATATATATATATATATATATATATATATATATATATATATATATATATATATATATATATATATATATATATATACCAAAGTTTAACAATAATGATAATCATCACCATCATCATCATCATCATCATTATCATTATCCGGACCTTCTTTCCCACACTAGGGTAGGCTGAGGCGTAGCAATGTCCAGACAGCCCAGATTTGCCCAGTCCACTGAGCCACGTTTCTATTCCCCCAACGTTCAAGTCCCGGGAATCCTGGCTCTATCTGATACGCCAAAAACATTCACCACGATCTGTAGCTTCACTTAAACGAATTCGATAGTCAGTCTGGACGCTGTCACATTAAAAACGTGAGCCAAGTCCCTGATCATGAGATTCTCCTCACGATATTCATCCAGCTAGCTCGATCTCTTGTCAGTCTCCTAGCCTCACGGACTTCCAAACCTCTCTTCCTCACACACTCATCCACCATAACTCTCCTCCTTCTCCTTGGCCTACCTCGCCTCGTCTCTCCTTCATATGCACTCAGATATACCTTTTTCACTACTCTATTGTTATCCATTCTTTCCACATGACCATACCATCTCAGTACACTCCCTTCGATTCTGGTGTCCACGGACTTCCTCACTCCACATCTTTCACGAATCACATTGCTTCGTATCTTATCCACTCTCTGTACTCGACATGCATTTCTCAGTAGCTCTATCTCCACTGCTTTCACTCATTAGTTTTCGTTTTCATGCCACACCATAGTCTCACATCCATATATTAAAGTTGGCACTGTCATTTATTCATGTAAGCCTCGTGGAGCTGCAACACTCTAGTCTCTGTTTCTTATCAAGGTCTTCATTGCACCAGTTACTTTCCTTCGTTGTATCACTCTACCCTCCTCTTCTTTTGCACATTTTCCTCTCTTCTATCACTGTACCCAGGTATTTGAAGTCTCTCACCAGTTCCAGTCTCTCTCCATTCACTGTAACATCGCAGTTGGAGTAACCTTCTCTCTCAGTAACCATCACTTTACTATTTTCTACATTTACCCTGAAGACACAACTCTCACAGACATCAGCAAAACTCTGCACTAGTCTGCCAAGTTCTTATCCGGTATTTGCAAGTAGTACTGCATCATCAGCATACAATAAATTTTAGATATTCCACCCATCACCATTCATTACCAACGCCATCTCCTTCTCCAGTACTCATGTTTTTACTTCTCTCATCCCCCCATTCATACATATATTGAACAACCATGGGGACGGCATACGACCTTGTCGCATGCCCACACCGATCGTGAACCATTCACTTAAATGCCCATTAACCCTTACACATGCTTCACTACCATCATAAAAACTTTTGATGCCACCTAGTAGCTTATCATCTACACCGTACATCATCAAAACCTTTCACAATCCTTGTTTGTCTACTTTGTCGTATGCTTTTTCCAGATCCATGAATGCTATAAACATCTCATAGTCCTTCTCACAAGCCTTCTCCACTCTCCGTCTCACTGCAAATATTTGATCCACATATCCTCTGCCACTCCTAAAGCCACCCTCTTCATCACTCACTAGGACTTCTGATATCTCTCTTACTTTCTTTGTAATAATTCTTCCCTACCACACTCAATAAAGGTATGCCACGATAATTCTTTCACTCACTTAGCACACCTTTATTTTTGTACAAGGGTAAAATCACAGCCTTTTTCCAGTCTTCTGCCACAGTTTCATTCATCCATGTCTCACGTTTCCTTGCAATGCATTCCTTCTCTGCACACCTCCAAAACCGGTCATGTTTCCAGTGGTTCTGTTCTTTCTATTCCCATTCATCAGGCTTTCAAAACACTGTATTCTTTCAATCTGATCCTTACTTCATCTGCCTGTGTCAAAAATCTACCACCTACATCCTTCACACCTTCACATTTCTTTTTGCTGTCACTTCTACATTTTTGTACCTGTTTCCAGAGTAACTTACTATTTTCATGGTAGTTTGCAGTAATTTTTGTTCCTAGATCATCATTAGCCTCTTTTTTCCTTTTCACTAGTCTCTTTACGTGCTTCTTCCTCTCAATATAATCAGTTTATATTTCAATTGAAGCCCTGTCCTGTAACCACTTTAACCACTTCTTCCTCTTTTCCTCCACTGCTCTCTTAACCTTTTCATCTCACCATGCCGTACCTTTCTTCTTTGTTGTTACTCTTGTCACACTACATACCGCTTTAGTATTCCTAACTAAGCAATCCCTATATGCATTCCACAGGTTGTCCAGAGCCACTTCATTCCAATTCACTGATTTCAACTACTCCCCTACTTTGATCCTGTACTCATCTGCCACTTCTTTGACCCTCAGCTTCTCGACTTTCAGTCATTCTCCCTGACTGCTCCTCTCCCTCCTATTCCACCTCACTCCTCTCAGATTCATCTTGGATACCACAGTCATATGATCTGACAGATATCTACATCGTCCTCTCACGGCCCTTGTATCAGCAACCATTCCCATCATCGACCTCTACGAGCATGTAATCAATCAGGCTCCTTTCAACACGATCCCCGTTCCGATTGTACCATGTATCTTCATGTGCATCTTTGTGCTGGAAATACGAGTTACAAATGCACAACCTCCTTTCCTGACACATATCCTTCAGTCGCTTCCTATTATCATCTTCTCCTTGTACTCCATTACAACCCATTAATGTTATCCTTAGGACCAGTGCCTACTCTCCCATTCATATCGCCCATTACAATCACTTCATTGCTGCTGGGCATTTCACCCAAGTGCTTCATTCAGCTCATCCCCAAACCTGTCATTCTCTTACTCCTTTCCTAACACGGTGCATACGCTACCATTACAGCCACTGTCACCTTCTCAGACTTGAAATTGACATACATACACCTCGAGCTGACACATTTGGAATCTCTCATTTCATTCTGTCACACTTCATTCATCAACAAAGCAACCATTGCATCTTCCTCGCCCATTCATGCCCGATCTTGCACATTTCACACCCTCACACTCCTCGACTTCACATTCTTTCATCTTTGTTTCACAGAATGTAATCAAGGCATATCTCGCACTCTTAAACACATTCACCACTTACACCCTCTTGTTCTCCTCATTCACACCTCTCACATTCCACATGATCATGCAAATTTGCCCATGTGGTTGAGGTCCTGGTCAGGTATTGGGCCCTCCGAGGCTCTCCAAAACAAAGGCCATGATTAAGTGATTTTAGATAGGGGAATCTGGGGGACACGTATCTCAGCCAAAAACACCTGTTTTATGGTTACCATCCAGCGTACTAAATGGTTTTCTGGGTACAGGAAAGAATTTGGCTTGTCCCTCAGTGCAGAGACGATATGTGTAGAGAGAATAATAATAATCATAATAATAATAATAATAATAATAATAATAATAATTGTAGAGACCATAATAATAATAATAAAATAAAGATGATGAATGATGATCATAACAGTACTACTACTACTACTACTAATAATAATAATAATAAAATAAAAACTAGTTACCTATTTACTTCCTGTGTAGGCACAATAAGGAACCTTCGCCATAACTATTTATGGTACTGATTGTCAGTAGTTCAAGGTCAATCATATTTGGAACATGTACGTAGATTAACCTAAGGTAGCTTCTTGTGCAAAATCAAGAAGCTCTTAATAATAATAATAATAATAATAATAATAATAATAATAATAAAAATAATAAAATAATAAACTAATGATGATGATGAATGATAATGACGACAGTAGTAGTAGTAGTAGTAGTAGTAGTAGTAGTAGTAGTAGTAGTAGTAGTAGTAATAATAATAATAATAATAATAATAATAATAATAATCTATCTATCTATCTATAGCCCGACGCCCTAATCCCGCAAAGGGTGGCCGCAGACAAAACGCCTCCAAGTCACTCTGTCACCCACCATTTGACTCCCCTCCCCCCAACTCACCCCCCCCTCCCTCATATACCTCTCAACTCCATAATAATAATAATAATAATAATAATAATAATAATAAAATAATGATGATGGTGAACGATGATGATGACAGTAATGATAATAAAAAATAATAATAATAATAATAATAATAATAATAATAATAAAAACTAGTTACCTATTTACTTCCTGTGTAGGCACAATAAGGAACCTTCGCCATAACTATTTATGGTATTGACTGTCAGTAGTTCAAGGTCAATCATATTTGGAACATGTACGTAGATTAACCTAAGGTAGCTTCTTGTGCAAAATCAACAAGCTCTTAAGACAAAGGTTTGGAAGAAATATATAAATGAAGCATGGCTACAGTTTACATTTGTCTCAATAATTGGATACCTGCATGATTAACTGTAACCATATTCCATTCAGATAATATGGGGGACCACAGCAGCGTTTCTGTAAGGTTACAGCTTTGCAACTTTTGCGGTTACTTTTGAAACTTTTCACAAAGAAAACACTGAGCAGATTTGATTTTAGTACACTACACTAGGCTAAATGGCAAAAGATTCAGTCAAAATTCTCAGCAATCTTTCTTATCATAGAATTTTCAGATAAATAGCTGTACCCTAACTCATTTAGTTTATGAAATGTTTCAATTTCAAATCTGCTGTTTTTGCACACAAAAAAGTATATGACCTTCAAAAATAGGTGGTCATTTATATTTGGCATAAGTATTGTGGATACCCTAGGATACTTCTTGTATAATGCCATCAAGATCTAAGGGAAAGGAAGTGCAAAGAAAAATAATAATTTTTACCAAGACAATAAGTTTCGCCATATACAGTTTATAGTGAAAAAATATAATAATAATACCTATTTGCTTAATGTCTAGCCACAATAAGGGAGCTTTCCCATAACAATTTATGGTATTGACTGTCTTAACTGGTTAACTGTATGCTTAACGGTAACCATATTCCTTTCACTTAATAGGAAGGACCAGGGCTATATTTCTGTAAAGTTTCTGTTTTACAACTTTTGTTTTCTCTAAAATACGTTACAAAGAAAACACAGAGCAGATTTGAATTTTGTACTTTCCACTAGGTTAAATGGCAAAATATTCAGCCAAAATTCTCAGCAAACATTTTTATCAGAGGATTTTCAACTAAATGGCTGTACCTCAATTAGTTTCTGAGATATTTAAATTTCAGATATTAAAGTTTGCACCATTAATGAAAATATGACTTTGAAAAATAGGTCTACGTAATTTATATTCTGCACATGTACTTCGGTTACCCTAGGGTACCTTCCTGTATAATATCAAGATCTAAAATAAAAAGTGCAAAGAAAAATGATAATATTTACCAAAACAATGTTTCGCTATATATATATATATATATATATATATATATATATATATATATATATATATATATATATAAAATAATAATAATAATAATAATAATAATAAGAAGAAGAAGAAGAAGAAGAAGAAGAAAAGAAGAAGAAAAAAAAAATTAGTTACCTATTTGCTGATGGTGTAGCCACAATAAGAAATCGCCATAACTATTTATGGTACTGATTATCAGTAGTTTAAGGTCATTCATATTTGGAACATGTACTTAGATTAACCTAAGGTAGCTTCTTGTATATTATCAACAAGATCAGAAGACAGATGTTTGGAAGAAATAAATGAAGCATGGCTGCGTTATACATTTGTATCAATAATTGGATAATTGTATGTTTAACTGTAACCATATTCCTTTCAGATAATGAAAGGGACCACAGCTCTGTTTCTGTAATGTTACAGCTTTACAGCTTTTGCGGAATTCTATAAAACGAGTTACAAAGAAAACACTGAGCAGATTTGAATTCGATACTCTACTGTACACTAGGATAAATGGCAAAATATTAGCCGAAATTCTCAGCAAACTTTTTTTTATCACAGGACCTTCAACCAGATAGCTGAAACTCAATTAGATTATGAGATATTTTCTATTTCAAATATGAATTTTTTACACCAAAAAATAAGTACTTGACCTTTAAAAATAGGTCAAGGTCATTTATATTTGGCACAAGGACTTGGGTTATCCTAGTGTAAGTTCCTGTACATTATCATCAAGATCTAAGAAAAAAGTGGAAAGAAAAATAAAAATGGTACTTATTAAAACAATAAGCTCCGCCACACAAAAAGTGAAGCTTAATCTTAATAATACAATTACTTTCCACATCTGACCACCAGAATATGTTGGTTCCTCTTGCTTGGATTCTGGGTAATGTGGCTCCTGTTCCTCCTGGTTGGACTGGAAGCCTACGCCACATACCACCTCTGTGATCCTCTCGCAGCTGGTCGCATCAACAAGCCCGACCAGGTACAGTAGTGTTTCTCATATGAGGTCTTACATGTTTATACAAAACTGTCTCGAATCCAGTCCCTTCCCTGCATCACAACATTTCTTCTACTAGCCATAAGCTTTCACAAATCACTATCTCGTCACTTCTGTTCACTGTTCATACTGAGTACATTCTAAGGCAGTGAAAGTGAGAGGCGCATTCCCATGGTGGTTCTGATATAGTCGGATGGCTCTACTGATTGGTTATATAAACATCCCTTTATTCCATCCTTATCTTCTGAAATAAGCATGGTGTACTGGAGGAGAAGGTAGCTGAGTCTGCGATCCACTGGGTTCACATTTAGATGAGTCTGGGAGTCAAGGCTGTCTCAGTCAGATCTCGTTCAATGATATTTGCAGGGATACTCTTGGACACTAATGTGAGATTCAATCAAACCTTTCATTGACCCAGAGTAGGATCACATTTGCTCCCTTTACAAACAGCAGACCGATTCTCAACCCACATGACCATGCCTCCGCCACATGATCTAAGCACCTAACTGAATGTGTCTCAGAACCCATCGTGATGCAGCAGCAGTCCAGTATCATGGTTCAAGCAGTACAGTGCACCTTTCCAAGCTCTTTAAAATTCTGGATGCGTAGAGAAATTCATGTGGGCAATTGTGCAGTTCATATCCGTAATCTTTTTTGAGCTTCATTTGTGTGTGATACAAACTGTTTACAGTTTAGGAAGGCTAGCGAGTTATTTGTAACATTCCCAGTGCTTAAGCTGAGTGTAGTCTCTCTCTCTCTCTCTCTCTCTCTCTCTCTCTCTCTCTCTCTCTCTCATATTATCATCAATCAAACATCAATGAAACGATTTAAAATATATATATATATATATATATATATATATATATATATATATATATATATATATAAATATAATATATATATATATATATATATATATATATATATATATATATATATATATATATATATATATATATATATATATATATATATATATTTATAAGCACGCATAATGACATCTGACAATAAAACAAATGTTGTTAGCACAAATTTTGATATAAAAACTACTCACTGAAGACTATGCTTATCTAACCCATCCTACCAGGGGAGTGTCCCCTTAACTAATAAAATCCTCTTGAGATAAGAGTATAAATTAATGTAGGCAACACTACACGATTGCAACCCTCAACCTGACCAAGCACATACCCCTCTACCTGACTGCATGCCTAACCAAGTGCATAATGGCCCTCATCCCCCACCTCCAATCTTTTCTTTTAAATGAAGGTGTAAGGAGAATGCCTTGATGACACACAACCTGGGCCCTACAGATTCCTTGTGCAGATTGCATTGAAATCTCTAGATTTTTTCTTACTTTTTAATTATTTTCCAAAACAAAAAACAAAAAAAGCTAGCTCACCCGTTGCGTGCCGTGTCCATATATACGTGGACAAACCAATACTCTCACAGAATGCCAAGTCCATATATGTATGGACACGGTTTTGCACACATTTGTGCAAAAGTATTTGAGTCTGTACTAGTATATTTAGCAATGAAACCAGAACAAAACCGTCAGCGGCGATGTTAAGTGTGTGCCACAGCACAAAACAGCCTTAGAACAAGAAAAAGGACACAAGGTATGAGTGCAAAGACTGCAATGTCAGCCTGTGTATGGATCTCTGCTTCACTGAGTACCATACAGTAGAAAATTATTGAACAGAATAACATGGAAAGTGTGTGTGTGAGTGTAAATAGTGTGTATAATGAAAAGAATAAAAAGATATAAGTACATGTAAGTAAATAGAGGTAAATCATGAAATCAAGTACTATATGGAATATGATGTAAGAAATGTGTGATTTACCGTAACTATTGTGACTGTGCAACACTAGTGTTTATAACGCCTTATGCAAGTGTTTATAGTGCCTTATACCAATATAATATAAAATGAAAGTGAAAATATGTAAAATTAACACGGAACCCTAACTTCACATCATCATAGTCCAGACTGTGGCCGCATTACATAAACCAAGTTGCACTTCCATCTAACAAGTACTCCATGCATCCACCCACTCCACACCAAAATGGACTATCTATCCACATCAGCTGCTGACAATATCTGAAAGTCGCCATGTGACACCAATCGGGGCACAGAGGGGCCGGTGAAGTCTACGGGATTGGCGCGACTAAGTTCGCTGTACGCCGTTGGACCAAAAACACCTGTATGGGAATGGAAAACAGCCGATGTGAGCACTTTGACTGTCCGTAGGCGTACTTAAACAGCTTTTCAGGTCTATTCATAAAGAAAAGGTCAAAAATGGCCTAAACTGGGGGTCAGTCTTTCTCCCACACCCTCGGCACTAAGGGAGCAAAAGTCGACAAAGGCTGCCCCACACAGCGGGTTAAGACACAGCATTCCATCTTTCAAAACACACCAGTTCACTATAAGACAAATAACTATGCAAAATTTCATGACTCTGTAGTGAAATCTTTCTGAGTTCTGGCCCAGAAACGAAATCTACGCCAGGCCACCTGCCCCGCCGCACAAATCTATGTACGGACACCTGTTGATCCCAGTGATAGCAACATCCTCCTCTGACTTCTTCACGTGAAGGATAAATAGGATATCATAATATTAAAGGAGGTTATCCCTCTCATGCAGGGGACAGTTCCATCATTCTATTTCCCCTAAGGCCAGACGAATCCATTCAGGTAAGAATTTGTACAGGAATTTAAGGGTGTTATTACTGCCATTAATAATCATCTCATGGTCGAGACTATTCTATTTGCCCTATTTAATTTAAACCATACTATTTTCACCCTTTCCCTGACAAAGTCAGAGGAGGATATTGTTATCAGTGGTGTCTGTAGAGTTGGGTAGTTGGCCATAGAGATTTTTGTTTTGGGAGAAATTTTCAGAAAGTATTAACTATAGGGTTATAAAATTTCACATAGTTATGCGTCTTTTAGTGAACTGATTCCTTTTGGTAGTCCTTTGTTTTTTTCTATTTTTAGTAAAAAATATTTTTTTTCTCAGATCTGAACGTGACCTGAGCAAGTAATCTGAAGCCACAAATCAAAAAGTATTCACTAGGGAGTCATGAATTTTCGCATAGTTATTTGTCCTATAGTGAACTGGTGCCTTTGCATAGGTGGAATGCTGTGTCTTAAGTAGTTTTTTTTTTTTAAGTAATGAAAAAGTAAAAAAATAATTTTCCTCAGATTTCAATGCAACCTCCTGTCTCTGTTATACAGAGGGAGGGGAGGGGGGAGTGAGAGCCGTTAAGTGCTTGGTTAGGTGTGTAGGGAGGTGGGGGGTATGAGCTTGGTCAGCTGGAGGGTTGTAACAGCGTAGGGTTAATGATGATGGTGGTGGTCGTAGTGATGGTGGTGGTGATGATGATGATGGTGATGGTAGTGATGTTGGTGATATTGATGGTGATGATGATGATGATGATGATGGTGATGGTGGTGGTGCTGGTGCTGGTGATGATGATGATGATGATGATGATGATGATGATGATGGTGGTGGTAGTGATGTTGGTGATATTGATGGTGATGATGATGATGATGATGGTGCTGGTGGTGGTGGTGGTGCTGGTGATGATGATGATGATGGTGGTGGTGGTAGTGGTGGTGGTAGTTATGATGGTGAATATGATTGTGGCGATGATGATGATGGTGGTGGTAGTGGTGGTGGTAGTTATGATGGTGAATATGATTGTAGCGATGATGATGATGGTGGTGGTAGCGATGATGTTTTTTTTCTTTAATTTTCTGTCACGCTTCCTTATTCCATATCACTTCATTAAGTTTTAATGTCTCAGTGTTATACAGGGTGCGGTGGGGTGAGGGCCGTTATGCGCTTGGTTAGGTGTGCAGGGAGGTGTGGGGGTATGTATTAGTCAGGTGGAGAGAGCGTTGCATGTTTTATACCTGAAAGTGAGCATAGACATTGAAGAGTGTTAGGAGTTGATCATCGTTAAAATAAAAAATAGTAACAAGTATTCCATCTACCAGCAGACTAGTTTATTCACATGAACATAAATCATAGGATCATGGGACGTAAAACAATTCATAAATCATTACCTTCCACCCTACCAGATCCTGCCTTACCTGGTCACCAACAAACTGGGACATCTACCTGGCTTACCTGGAGTATTTGTAGCTGCTGTTTATGCTGGTGTTCTCAGGTGTGTTAAAGCGTAACGCACATTAGTGTATGATGCAGGATGTCTATATACGCAGACCAAAACACTGGAGAGAGAGAGAGAGAGAGAGAGAGAGAGAGAGAGAGAGAGAGAGCTTGCACATAAGTCCTCTCTGTTCGTTTCTTATTTCTCAAAACCTATAATGTCACCATCTCTTGCATCACTACATCCATCTTCTTACTTGCACTGGCTGAATGAATTCGTACAAACTACTTCACACGTTCGAAAATGCCCTTCTTATCCTTATATAATATATATATATATATATATATATATATATATATATATATATATATATATATATATATATATATATATATATATATATATATATATATTCTAATGACAAACGCACATATCTCGGGAACGAAGATATCAATTTTTCTTTTCAATACACTCCTAGCATTTTAGGGAATCATTGGAATTCGCTAATTTTGAAATTATGGTTGAATTTTACAAACTCGAAAACTACCGAAATAAACCAACGTACAGTACAATGTTTATTTTTTATGTGGGTAAAAATAAGCGAAACCAAATTGATCAAATAGAAAACTGTAAGACTCCAGACGATTTCCTGTTGGAGTTTTTACTAGGAGGTCTTAGAACGCCTAACTTTTTTTTTTTTTTTTTTTTATGTGTCCGACTCCGGGCATAGGCTTCACAGCCTGCTCACAAGGCCCATACCACTACATGTCACCACTTCGGCGTTAACACCCACCGTCCATATTGAACACATGCTAGGGCTGCCTCATACAGGACTGGTGTATTGGTATTAGCGGGGGTATTTTTACGACATGTCGGCGGGTCATCTGGTAGATCGGTAAAGTCTGCTTTTATGAACTTCAAATCCTTAAACTGCTCCCTGCCCCAGCGGGGATTTGAACCTGGGTCCGGTAGGACTGCAGGCCACCTCTCTACCGATTGAGCCACCACCTCCCTAGGATTCCCGATTTTTTTTTTTTTTTTTTTTTTTTCGCCAAAGACGTACCTTGGCCAAAGGTCCTTGCTGCTAAGATGCCCGACAAAGCCGAGCAGGCCTGCTAGTGAACACACACACACACACACACACACACACACACACACACACACACTCTCTCTCTCTCTCTCTCTCACACACACACACACACACACACATCTATCTATTTATCTATCTGTCTGTCTATCTATCCGTCTAGTTATCTGTCTGTCTATCTATCTATTTATCTCTCTATCTATCTACTATCTATCTATCTATCTATCTATCTATCTATATATATATATATATATATATATATATATATATATATATATATATATATATATATATATATATATATGTGTAATATATATATATATATATATATATATATATATATATATATGCAAGGAAGAAGGAACCAAAGGTCAGGAGCCCGTAAATTGTTCCTTCCAAGAAAAAAACAAAACAAAAACATTATTAAAAAGAACCCAATTCAAGATCCGTTCATTTCGAGATGCTGGACAAACTGCGTTTGAAAGACAGGAGATCATAGGAAGTAGGATATTCAGCCAGAGGGAGACAGTTGCAGAGTTGACCTGTTGTATAAATGAAGGACTGGGAGTAACAGTTAACTCTTGCATTAGAGCTGGACAGAAAGGAGACGAGAGTTTGTTGCTAGATGGATGCAACGCACCAGTTGTAGAGGTGGAAGGATGCAAGCAGATAGTTCAGAGGAGCAGTGACCACTGAAGTAACGGTAGAGAAGAGATAAAGATGCAACAGTGCAGGGAAGAGATAGAGGTTGGAGGGAGTCATTACAAGGAGGAGAGTTAATGAGACGAAAATCCTTTGACTCCAACCTATTGAGAAGAGCTCTATGCGGGGAGCTTCCTCAGACATGAAAGCTGTACTCTACAAGAGGCGATTAAATCCCGTGTATAAAGTAAAGAAGGCACGGACTCCGCATAGCACACCTAATCTCTTGGAAGCAGATTTTACAAGAAATGTAATATAATCTTTCAAAGATCAGTCCCGATAAACCCTAAGTATGTTTAAGGATGATCCAGGATTAAGCAGGATATTATTAAATATCAGTGGGTACTCCCGTGGAAGATTTTGTCGGGTTGATATGTGTAAGAACTGAGTCTTTGATGCATTAAAAACAAGATTACTTTTACCCCAGTCAGAGATACGAGCCAAGTCAGACATTAGGTGTCCCATAGCCTCATCCCTTGTTTGCTGCAGCAACTGCTGAGATGGACGTTGCGGGAACCGAATGAAAAGGTGAAGAGAGGAATCATCAGCGTATGAGTGGAGAAGGTTCGATGTGTACCTTAAAAGGTCTTTGAGGAGTAAATGGAAGAGAGTTGGTGATAGGACAGACACTGAGGAACACCACTGTTGATAGATCTAGAAGAAGAAAGGGTGGCCGTCTACAACAGCAGCTGTAGAACGACTAGAAAGGAAGCTATAGATGAAGACACAGATAAAAGAATAGAAAACTTAAGAGGGCAGTTTGGAAACTAAAGATTTATGTCAGACTCGATCGAAAGCCTTTGAGATGTCAAGTGTAATGGCAAAGCTTTCTCCAAAGTCCCGAAAGGAGTATGACAAGGAGTCTGAAAGGTAGGTGAGAAGATCGCCCGTGGAGCGTCTCTCACGGAACCCATACTGACGATCAGAAAGAAGGTTATGATAGGAAACAGGCTTTAAAATTTTTCTGCTAAGAAGAGACTCGATAACTTATGAGACACAGGATGTTAAAGCGAGTGGGCAATTGTTAGAGGGTTGAGAATGGTCACCCTTCTTTGGGACTGGCTGAATGAGAGCAAACTTCCAGCAAGAAGAAAAGGTACAAGTTGAAAGACAAAGGCGAAACAGTTTACTTAGGCGGGGCGTAAGCACAGAAGCACAGCTCTTGAGGACAACAGGAGAGACCTCATCAGGCTCATATGCCTTGTTAGTACTGAGGCCAGTGATGGCAGAAAATACATCAGCTGAAGAAATTTTAATGTCAGCCATGAGGAAGTCAAAGGGGGGAACTGATGGAGGAAAAGCACCGGAATCGTCTAAGGTGGAATTGGAGGAGAAAGTCTGAGCGAAGAGATCTTTTTCAGTAGATGAAAAAGTTACAGAGCCATCAGAGTAGAAAAGAGGAGGGAAAGTTGATGAGATAAAGTTGTTAGAAAGATTTCTGGTAAGTTGCCAGAGAAGCAGGAAGAATTCTAGTTGGAGAGTTGAGAGCATTTAGTAGAGATGAAATGATTTTTAGCAGAGCGAAGAACAGACTTAGCATGATTCCGGGCAGAAACACAAGAAAGATGTGATTCAGAGGTGGGTTGGCCCCGGTACCATTTATAGGCCTTCTTGTTGTGTACAGCATTAGAACAAGCGTGATTAAACCAAGGCTTTCTTGCATTAGTCAGAGGATATGAGAAAGAAATGTATGCTTCCATGCCCGAGAAAATAACCTCTGTATTGCGCGAGGCACACTCCAATGCCATGGAAACAATAATAATTCCAGGCAAAGAAGTACTGCCTGAGAGCCTCCCAGAATTTGCATAGTTTGCACGTCAGAATCTGCATAGTTTGCATGATACAATATGTCTGAGATGCTGTATCAATGAGGGTGAAAGTTTAAGTGAAACCTGCGTAGGTTTTTCTATTCGTTTATTCACAGTCCTCTACAGTGTCCTCCTCTTTGTTACAAGCTAAAGAAGATGTTCAAATAGGCCCCATGTGTCTCTAAGCAAGCCTGCACACGTCGTACCATTGACTGTCTGACGCTTTCCAAAATACCTGAACTGTTTAATTACCTGTCACGGACACGCGGCCATAATTCCTCTCTTGTGTGAACCTCTCTATCATACACAAACGTCGTTAAGTAGAAATCCAGAAGGTTCAGATCCAGGGAGCGGGATGGCCAGGGAAGAGGGACAGCATGCTCTACCCACCTGTAGGGGTAAAGTATCCAGATATTCCCTTGACGCTCAGGGAAAATGGGCAGGTGCAGCATCACGCATGAACCACTTGCAACGCCGTACCTTCAGTGGCCCATCTTCAAGTAACACTGGCAGTGTCTATCACGGAGGGAATGAAAATAGGTCGAAGTCTATCATGGGCGAAAAAGGAAAGTCGCCATTTATCGGAAGAAGAATCGACTTTGGAAATTAAAGTATAGAATTTTTACTTTACTCTGCCTTACACTCTCAGAAAACGTGAAATATATTTACTTCCTCTTTAAACAGTACACAGCGAGAGATAATTACTCATGGTTGCTGAATTAATATTATTGGCCTCTGATAGAATGTCCCACCCCCTGACATTCAAAAATTAACCCTGGCACTTAGTCATTTTATTTCAAGCTCTTGCTTCCGCAACTCGTAGCTTGTACAACATATTTATTGTGAGTTAAAATGAAATGACTGGCTTAACTACCAGTCGTGATAAATATCAAGAAAAGTTTATGCAAACTGAGAACAAGCAAAATAAGAACAATACTGATAATGAAACAAGATTTTTACATTTAAGCTGAAAAGAAAATGAATTCTTATGTTACAAGAATATGAATCAACTCATGGGGGTAAAAGAAATGTCACCACCTATCATGGACGAAAAGGAAAGTCGCCACTTATCACATGGGAGATTTACTTATAAAATCAAAGTATTAAGTTTGCTCTGGCTAATGTCGCCAGGCTCAGAGAAGGTGAGATTTATAAACTTCCTCTATAAACAGAGCACAGCGAGTGATAATTACTCATGGATGCTGAACTGGTACTACCACTGGCCTCTGAGAGTAAGTGTCCTTATCCCCTGACAATCAAAATAAATTTTTCCCCGGGAAGAGGTAGTTGATAACTTGGTAATACTATTCCAAGCTCTTGCTTAATCCAACACTTAACCTGCACAGTGGATTATTATGAATTAAAATGAAAGAACTGGCTTAACTACCAGCTATGATTAACGTCAAGAAAAGTTTGTGCAAACTGGAAGCAAGCAAATAAAAATAATATGGAGAAATTAAAAACGTTTTTGCATTTAATCGATCCCAAAGAGAGGAACTGTGAAATAAGTAATTAATTACAGATAGATAAAAACTTACGTTACAAGACGCTTAAGCAAACACATTCATTCACTCACACAATTAAGTTAGGTAATACTCTAAAGCCTACAAAACGTGGAAAGAAATACTGTTAATTGAAAATATGGGGTCACGGGGCTACAAGACTGGAGTTATCGCTAAGACACTGCCAGACGAAGGGTAAATATTCGACGATCCTGCATGAGCTCCTCCATCACTACATCCACACTCCCTGGGCTGCAGGCTGGAGAAATTTGCCGTCAAGAACTACACAAGACTGGGCTCACTGCTATCAGCTACGTCCGCACTTCACAATTGTTCAGCACCAACTAACTTACTACGGTGAGTGGAGAGATAGACAGAACTACAAAGACCCACAGCTCGAGACACGAAGGGTGTAATCTACGGGAATCATCGCTGTTCTGGCATACGTCTGTCCTTAGCGGTTGTTTCTAACTAAAAGTGAATCTGTTTTCACGCCTAGTACAGAGGCATGTTCACCAGAAATGGGCATGGCCTCACTTCAGTGGCTATAGACGCAACGGCGGGGGAAAAAACACTTCCCAACGGAGCGTAGTCAGGGCGGTAAACAATTAATTTTTCGGGGATTTCACCAGAGTTTGTGGGCTCGCACAATAATACGTCGCGAGTTCCCATAACAATACAGTGTCACGAAATTTGCACAGTAATCCAATGTCGTGTCTCGTCGAGGAAGTGCCTGTAGACGTCTCCTGTCAGACGCTGTGACAGCAGATAATGGCTGATAACGTAATCTCCAATAATGACAGCCCATACGTTTATGGAAAACCTCACCTGGTAAGCTCAACTTACTATTATGTGAAGATTACCGACCGCTCATATATGTGTGCTGCGTGTACTAAAGGTACCACCTCTTGTGATAAATAATCACAAAATTCTTTGCGGCTTTCACTTCAATTCACCCTCATTAATGCAACATCTTCATTGTACTGAAACAAGTAAACTATGCAAAATGCGACATTTTACCATAGAGACATTGTTGTTTAGAATTACCCATGTAGGATGTCCTCCAGTTCAATGTATGCTTTGATGAATCAATATATATATATATATATATATATATATATATATATATATATATATATATATATATATATAGATATATATATATATACACACACACACACACACACACAAGTACGTGTCACCAACAAAACTGATCGATAAAAACCCATTACACGATTAGTCACAACATTTCTCCGACCCGTCAGCATCTCGAAAAAATATTCTGGAATAACTGACCGCAAAAGAGACCAACGTTGACTTATATTTCTGGAAGCACTTTACGATACTGAACCTCGCAATCAACCCACAAGGAAACGGTTTACAAATCCTTCCAACATGGAGAAGATCGCAAACATTGGTAAGTTCACTCATTCCACCAATGAGATAGCCACACACCTTCCGTCACACTCTCCTGGCCGACTACTCATGTGCTAACGCATGTCGACACCAGCTGTATAATGAGGTTGGTCCAGCTGCACTCGCCATCAGATTGGTCTTAAGATGTTCCAGGGAGGGAATGAAACATAACCAAATGCACCAACATTTGGACAGCTACTCAAAAGTCTGAATGAAAATCAACGTAGATTACCCCGACGCATCTAAACCATTGATCAGTGATTAATGCAGAAATAGCAGCTGCATTCAACATTGTTAGAGTACAAGAAAGTATCCCACCTGGCTAGAAACGTCTACACACACACACACACACACACACACACACACACACACATATGTATATATATATATATATATATATATATATATATATATATATATATATATATATATATATATATATATATATATATATACTTCATCAAAAGCGATTGCAAGTTCTTCATTGTATATTTTCTTTAGTGTATCTGCTTGAATGATAAGGGAATGGAAGTGTGGCCCATTGAATTTGGCAAATTTTACCTATTTGTACCCAGCGTCCTCAAAATAGGTTGAAGCTGGGTATTTTCAAAATTTATTAAAGGAGGGATCCCCGCGGTAGGGACCTATGAGCTTACAGGCGGAGGGCGGTACGCCTAGTATCCTTGCAGCAAAATCCCTCACAATGGAACCCTGGGAGATAATGGGTTAAACTCTGACAAATCTATCGGTTTCTTTAACACATTTATTTTGTGCTCAGCGTCCTCAATATAGGACGGAGCTAGGCGTTTTCAAAAATTAATAAAGGAGGGAACCTCGGGTTAGGGACCTATGAGCTTCACGACTATGAGCCAATAGTCGGAGGTCGGTATGTCTAATACCCCTGCAGCAAAATCCGTTGCACAGGAACCCTGGCAATTAGTGGGTTAAACTCTGACAAATCTATTGGTTTCTTTAAAACATTTTCACCCAGTGTCCTCAATATAGGGCAGAGCTGGGAATTTTCAAAATTTAAGGAGGGAACCCCGGGGTAGGGACCTATGAGCTTCGTGACTATGAGCCCATAGGCAAAATTCCTCGCACAGGAACCCTGGGAGCTTATGGGTTACGCTGTCTGTATGCTGCAACTTCTACCTGCACCAAAGGGTGGGAAAGGAGGTCCGGATGATGATGATGATAATGATGTATCTTCTTTACACCTCAGGAGTGCCTTAGTCTCGTTTGGTAGGTTGTATATGATTTCCCCTTTTATCTTTACATATAGTAAAGTTTTTTTGTTTTTCTTCTTCCAATATTTCCCTTGTTAGGGTAATACTGGAAGAAAATACAAAAGTATTAACTACAATATACGTGAGGATGTAAGACACCTCCCCTTACGAGAAGCACTGTATAACAAACAATCAGGATCAAGTACATGCAGGTGTCCAATCCAGGACACATGCTCACATGCTCAGCCACACTCTTGGATCATCGCTTGGTCTGGCCCGTCAGCCAGTCGATTTTTTTCCAACTACTCTGCCCTTGCTTTACTCTGTGTGGTGATCAACACTAGCTCTGGCTAGTGTTTGGAGCAGTGACTGCCTGTTGCTCTGGATAGTGCTTGGAGTGGTGACCACCTGAGAATGCCAGCTTCTGTTGTGATTGCTTTCCCTCTCTTTTTGATAGAGTTATCTTGTTATTCCGGTCTGTCCTGAACCCTGAAGGAATGACTTTAGGATATCTCTATTATAGGGGGTCTTAGAGGCCTGGTTATAGGAGGCAACAAGGGTAGGCACTACTAGGGTTAGCAAAGTCCCTCATGGGACAGTGACAGGGTCTCTTGCGACACTCTTCAGAGGGTTTGGAGAATAGGCCCCTGTCATTGTAAGGAACTGGCCTTTTTTTTTTTTCTGCTTAAGTGTATTGCCTTGTACCTTGTGTCCTATGTGTTGTCTGTGGCTGCCTTGGCGTTAGGCATGCAGGCATCCAAGATCCCTCAGCCTTCGGGGCCCTTCCCCATCCCCAGCCCTGTGGCTTCTTTTACCCTTCCTGCTCCTCCTCCTTGTGTCCTGGGTGGCAAGTGAGAGCAGCACCCATCCACCTTCAGTTCCTGTTCCTCCACTGCTGGTGTTGCCTTCAACTTCATGCCCACCTCTATGTCTCCTGTTCCTGGTACTTCCTCTCGTCATGTGGCCCACGTCCCCACTTCCACATCTAGGCCGGCCAAATCTGCTCGTCTCCACAAGCAGATGTTTGCGCAGTCTGTTGCTCCTGACACCCCTCTTGCCTCCTCCGCTACTGCTCCTGCTCATCCTGACAATGAAGGTTTAATTCTTGTTAATAATAAGAGGTCCAGGCATCGTGAGCAGGGAACCGATACTGCCCAGGCACCACACTCTGTGACTCCTCGCTGGCCTCCATCTGCTGCTCAACCCTTGGTAACCGTGGCTGCGCCTCTACCACCCTACTCCTCATACCCAGCCTTGTGCATGCCTCTCCAGGACGGGCACGAGACCAGCCACGATGCCATCGCTGCTCTCAAGGAACACATGCCAGAGCTGAGCATCACCAATATCTTTGTCAGGGACAGGAGCTCTGTCCTGATCCCCAAAGATAAGGCCACCTATGATCAACTATGGGCAGTGGATAAGGGTGAGGCCTCACCTATCATGCTTGTGGAGCTATCATCAGGCCAGACGATGACCATGGCGATACTAATGGGGTATCCATTGAGGATGCCGGTTGCCCTCATTATGTGCCACCTTCAAGTGAAAGAGGCTACATGGTGCCAGAGAACATGCATAATGGAGGAGACACAACAGGTCCTCTTTGCCCTCCGAGGTCCTCTGCTGCCTTCCCTTGACTTAGGGAACTGAGGCACCTACTATCTTCGCTCTGATACTCCCAAACCATTTTGCTGCTACAGGTGCCAAAGATACGGCTACCACAGATCCACCTGCAGCCGACCTACAGTTTGTGGTGTGTGCAGTGGCCCACACGAGACTGAGTGCTGTCTAACAGAATAAAATGCCAAGGAAGCCATCACCTCCCACCGCCCCAATTGCTCTGGCTCACATCAAGTGTTGCCCCCCAGCTGCCCCACCAGAGAGGCATATGTACTTCGGGGTCGAGAACACCAAGTAGCCTGGGTGCAACACCAGCAAGCAATCAGCGCTGCGCCAGCACCTCCTGGGACATTCGTCTGGAGCCAACACCTCCGTGTAATGGCATTCCCCCCTCCATGTCTTGATGCAGGTGCTTTTCTGCATCTTCCTAGTGCTCCTGTTCACCAAGTTAAGCCTGATGAGACTTGCCACCCTGCTTCAGCCCTGGCTCCAAAGAAAGCCGACAAAGCTACCTCTACTTCTCTCAACACCCCCGGTGCTCCTCTGCTTACATTCACTGTGGACGAACTACGGGAGCTTGACAAGGAGCGGGTTCTGGGCCTGTCACCGCTACTAGAGTCTGCTCTCGGCGTGAAAGTCAGCACTGCGTCCTTTGGGAAGACTGTCAGTCGGATTATAACGAAAATCGTGGAGGTGAAAACACAGCAGCACCCCTCTTCCCCCACTCCTCTGGCCTCACCTTAACTCATGTTAACCATAACCTAGATGCCTTCTGCCCCACTACCCCAGCCTTGATGACTTGTGCCACTTTCAAGATGTGCTCACATACTCTGATGGGTTTTGTCAGCCCGTGTCCTCCCTAGGGAGGCAAATCGTTACGAATAAACATGCTCAGTGCATTCTCACCTTAGCCATGGAGGAAGAAACATCTATCTACCATGGGTTAGGAGACACGTAATCGCGATCTACCAAGAAATGACACGGACGGAACACTATAGGGCGAAATCATACACAGCCTAACGGAGGAGAGTAAGTCACTCCTGAGATGTAGAGAGTATATACTGAAGAAAATATATAATGCAGAACTTGCACTTTCAACGAAGTATGGATTAGAGAAAACCTGCCCATGTATACCTTATATATATATATATATATATATATATTTATATAATCTATGACAGAGAGAGAGAGAGAGAGAGAGAGAGAAATACGGACAACCTGATGTACAAATAAACGGACAGACAGAAGCTGCCTATGACATGCCTGTTAATGAGAATGTGTCTACATATTTTGAAATGAATGAATTTTGATGTTACGTATGTGAAGTGTTATTTTTTTCAATGAACGTGTACTGCAAGCTCTGGCTTTAGGGTTTTATTCGCGGTACCTGTATTTCTCCCCAGTACCCTCTCCTCGTGTTGTAACTCTGCAGCGTGTCTCATATGGGAGGACTTCCTTAAACACCGGCCCTACTTCACCAGACTCACAGACACCGCTGCCACCAATGTTATTAAGATTCTTTGTAAGTCCTTTTCGATTATAGCTACTGTATAAGTTTAACAGAACCATGCTAACGCTTTGACTACGGTGTTTTATGAGCCAAATGAGATTTTTGTCATCCTTTAACTGACCTACAACCCCCCTCCCTCAGCTAATCTTTTCCCACACCCTGCAGCTTGTATCTGTGGTGTGCTGAGCATGGTTGTGGGCTTAGGACTTGGTAGCCTGGGTAATCTGTTCCAGATCATGTTCACAACCACTGGATTATTTGCTGGACCTCTAGTGGGGGTCTTCCTCTCAGCGCTCTTCCTCCCCTGGGTACATGCTAAGGTAAGGCAGTATCCAGCTGTTGATGAACTTGTGAAGCAATTTATTCGTGCAGCAATAAGAATGGGAGGCATCATTTACCTGTGTTAACTTCCTGAGCCATACTTATTTGTCCGCTTATTTGTCTGTCACCAAACTCATAACATGAAGAGAGACTTTGATGAACTACTCCATGCAAAAGAGACCTAAATCCCAAAAATCAGTCAAGAACTAGATTTACCTTCCCGAGGCCAGGCTTCTCTTATAATGAAGAGTATAACGGTAACATACAATCCTGTATCACTCCATCCTGAGCATTAGAAGGTCTGAAGGTAGGTTCCCTTGGTCCATATTCCTGAGGATAGGTAACTGACCTACTTCCCTGGCAGTATTTTACCTGACAAGAAACCTTTCTGGCACTTACTTCATCACGGTTCCAAAGACACGGTCTCATTTATGCAGTGCTTTACTTGACCACCAGGGATCTACGAGTAAATATACACTCGTAAGCCTTACTAATGCTCAGGCTCTGATCCAACCCCTGACTATTGGAATGTCGTAGTCAGGTATTCACACCGAATGAAGAATGTTGTCCATTGTCAAGATGGAAGTTTAAAGCATACAGACTGCATGAAGAATATACACTATTGCACTGTACATTGTAAAAAAAAAAAATCAAATCAACAAAAACTGGTGTTTGAAATCATTGCTACGAATTACCTTCCGCTAGGAGTAGGATCAGAGAATAAGCATTATTTTTTTTTTTTTTACTTTATAAAAATTATTATTTAACTGTTTATTTCGTAACTTGGTTTTTGCTTCCAAGTTGACTGGTCATTGTTTTTTTTTTTTTTTTCACTGGTTATCTCACCAAAAGCCGCAGGAAATCGTGGGAGACTCCCCTCCTGTTTTCACTTCCCACTGGACTGTGGTAGGGTAGGTGGAAGAATAATGATATGGAAACAGTAAGTGATAGATTAGAGTAACACTTAACATCCTATGTGTTTTTGTTATAATAAACTTTCTCAAAATGTTCTCTGGACATTTTACCTGCCTTTTTTACTCGGTGAAATTCTGACCCTTGCCACTAAAGAACCAACTCTCATAGGTGGTGACCTGAATGCCAACCACCCTATCCTCGCCTCGCCCCTCCCTGCCAGTGAGGCAGGGTGGCACCTTGCAATGACCCTAGAGGAAATAGTTGGTATTTCCCTACTAAACGACCCCCCGAACCAACCCACGTCAGAGGCGGTCGTTTGGACCTCACACTTGTCTCCTCATGTCTTGCCAGTGTGTCTGCATGGTTCCTGCACCCCTTCCTCACCTGTGACCACTTCGCAATGGTGATGGAGCTGCAGGTGGCAACCATCCCACCTCCCCATCCCCCCACTGGGACTTGCCCAAGGCTTTCTGGCCAGAGTATGAGAATACTGTAGAGGCCCTGTTAGGAGACACCACCCTCCACCTTTCCCTCAATGATCATGCCGAGCATGTCGCCCTTGCCCTCCAGCGCAATGCTGCAGACAGTATTCCTCTCTCCAAGTCCCCCACCTCTTTCATCAAAGACCACTGGTTCTATGATGAAAGGGTCCGCAAGCTGAACCACAGGCCTACCGCAGCTCACAAGGCACATTGAAGATGGCCCTCCTCCATCACTAGGAAATACCTGGCTGCAGTAGTGCATCACATATTGCAAGAGAAGCAGCGCATAAGGGACGAGGCCTGGATAAGATGGTGGAGATCTCCCGATGCACACTCCTCCCTAAAGGGGATGTGGATGAAGATCAGGCATGTCTCTAACAACAGGCCCCCCAGAACCCCTTCTTATCCCGATCCTGCAAGAGAGGCTAACTGCCTTACCACTCATTTTACTGTGAGGACCTCACCCACCAACCTTCCAATGGTAGTCCGAGATGACCAGGCGCGACTCAGGGGCCCGAGGAGTGACTGGTGATGCTGCCTGCTCAAGCCCTGACAACACCAACCACCTCTTTACCTGCCGGGAACTGGACGAGGCCCTCCATGGCAAAAGAGATAGAGCCCCAGGCACAGATGGCCTGACCTAGTCCTTCCTTGCAAGATCAGGACAGAAGGGCAAATCTAACATCCTAAGCCTGATCAACCACTCGTGGGTGGAAGGATGCCTCCCTGGATCATGGAAGGCTGCCATCAGTCACCCCATCCCCAACCCACGTGAACGCTGTCATGCGACCCATTTCACTCCTCAGTTGCATGGCAAAGACAGCTGAAAGGCTAGTCCTTTCTTGCCTTGCCTGGAAATTAGGCCTGGTGCACCCATGGCTCTTTGCCTGTCTCTGGCAGAAGCTCCCCACAGTGCCTTGCCTCATTTCTGGATGAGCCGAGAAATGGTCGGGATATGGCCATCTTCCTTGATCTTGAGAAGGCCTTCGAGTTAGCTGATCCCATGCATTCCTGGCTTCACTCATCAAGAGGTGTTAGTGGTAGACTCCTCTCCTGGATACAAGATTCCTTCATTGGACGTGCTGCCAGGGTCCACTTTCAGGGGCAGCTCTCCCCTTCCTACCCACATGTAAATGGCACTCCCCAATGCAATGTGCTCCTCTCCTTTTTAACATCCTCGTCAAAAACCTTCTGTCGATCAACTACGGCAGGGGCATCACCATGCTCTACTATGCTGATGATATAGTGCTAGTCTTCTCCCATAGGGACTGCTACAATCAAGCACCAACTGCTCTAACCTGCCTAAATGACAGATGCTGCAAACTGGGTCTCAAGATTAATCTTCAGAAAACCAAATGCTTGGCATTCGGTCTACTACCCCCTGAACATCCACTTCTCCTGGGGGGGGGGTGCCAGCTAGACTTTGTTCACAGTCACCAGTACTTGGGAGTGTGGTCTGATAGTCGCCTGACTTTCGCCACCCATGTCTGGGACCCACGGGAACGAGCTCAAAACCCTCTCTCACCGCAGCCTAGGTGCCTCATATTGTGACCTTACGACCTTCTACTCACACGTCATACGTTCCCTAGTGGACTATAGTGCAATCTGTCTTGCATGGCTCTTGAGTGCACAAGCACGCTCCCTTGATGTCCTGCAAAACCCAGCACTACATGTGATGCTGGGAGCTCCTCCTTGGATGCGAATTGAGAACATCAGGGTGGAGAGTGGCTTCACCTCCCTTCAGCACAGAATCTGGAGTTTCCGCTCAGCTTTGCAGGCCCAGGCCACACGTGCCTGTTTCTATGCTCCTGCAGTGCTCCCTCAAGAGGCCCACAAACCCTCATCCAAGGAAGGACTAGCCATACACCACTGCCAACATAATGCACCACCTCAACATTGCTGACGCCTTCCTGGGAGGCCCTGACCTCCCTGACCCCAACTACACGCCCTCACTACCATGGCTGCCCCCTGCGATCCAGGGTGTTCCTCCCTCTGACGCCTGCCCTAGAGCATCTCAGCTTGCCATCCTACAACAGGATGGCATAAAGCCCCTAACACACATTAATGACTCAAGGGCCGATCGTGGCATGACTCAAGGTCGTGTTCTAGTTGGCTCCCACGCCTCCCAATTGGCCGAGTCTGCTCTGCTCACGACTGCCTCACGACTGCGTCACTACTACCTCAAGACCAGTCGTGACATCCTCAAGAATGTGACAAGATTGTGAGGTGACCACAAGGCAACGGAGCTACGATTCTTCAAATTTCAAATTTAATGGATTTTTGTCACCCACGACCGTGACACGACCGCCCACGAACGCAACACGACTTCGTGATGCATTTAGGGAATGCACCCCGATCCCTCCCACGACACGCCCATGACCCCCCTATGACCGACCATGGGGTGGGGCATCACACCTGGACCACCAATGACACCCAGCGTGGGGTGGAGCATCACACCTAGACCACCAGTGACACCCAACCTCACCTTATGTAACCATCCCAACCCCACAATATCCACACCATCCTCACATCAAATAGTTAACAGGTATATAGACAGAGATAATTGATGTATGGTAATAGATTTCCAGATTTTATTAAACAAAAGTAGGTTTTATTTTGAGTTGGCTTCATCAGTAGAGTTGTCAGCGATCAGGAAGGCTCTGGTGGGTCAGTGGGCAGGTGGGTGGTTGGGTGGTAGGTAGGTGGGTGGTGAGTGGTAGGTGGGTAATTGGTAGGTGGGTAAGTGGGTGGTAGGTGGGTAAGTGGTAGGTGAGTAAGATGGTGGCAGGTGGGTAAGTGGGTGGTGGGTGGAGGCAAGTGGGTGGAGGCAGGTGGCAAGTTGGTAGAGGCAGGTGGCAGGTGGGTGGTGGCAGGTGACTGGTTGTGGTGGCAGGTGGCTGGTGAATGGTGGCAGATGGCAGGTGGATGGTGGTAGGTAGGTGGTGGCAGGTGAATGGAGGCAGGTGGGTGGTGGGTGGAGGCAGGTGGGTGGAGGCAGGTGGGTGGAGAACGGTGGGTGGAGGCAGGTGGGTGGTGGCAGGTGGGTGGTGGCAGGAGGTAGGTGAGTGGTGACAGGTGGGTGGTAGCAGGTGGATGGTAGCAGGTGGGTGTTTTTTTTGTTGGTGACAGCATCACAACATGCAATGACCGCATCACGACGCATCTAACTGAGCTAAGACTGCATCACGACCCACTAATGACACTCCCGACTGTGATGCAACTGTGGCATGACTTATGGCAAGTCACGAGGCGACCACAATTTTTTAACACGCGTGTTTAATAATCATGAGGGGCAACGAGTTGTCTCAGTGGATCACGAGCGTCCAAAGAGTCCAGGCTTTGTTGGCGAATCAAGGGACGATCGATGAAAAAAGGCGTTACGACCTTGAGTCGTGCTGCAGTCGGCCCTTGAGTCACGTATGTGTGACAGGGGCTTAAGGAGAATTGCATCACTCTGGATCCCAGGGACAGCCAAATACTTCAATGATGGGTTAGTCACTGCTGAGGGGTCAGCAGATGCTGCATTCATCAGTGAAGGCCGTGTTGAGTCCTGGTAGCTCCCCTCTGGAACCTCTGCATGCGAGATGGAGCTTGTCGCTATCCTAGGCGCCCTCAAGCACGGCAGCCAACACCACCACCAACGGATACTTATACACACCGACCCGCTTTTGTCTCTGCACGGCCTACAAGAACAGCACCTCACTGACAGTGTGAATCTGCTGACTTCAATAATAGCTGTGGCTGACTCCATCTCACAGAATGGAGGGGAGATTTACCTCAACTGGCTGCCTGGCCTCATGGGGACCTCAGGTAACGAGCAAGCCGACGCCGCTGCTCGCTCAGCAACCACCCTACCTGACATCACTTTCCTCCTCAAGACCGGCCTCTCGCATCAAGCAGAATGCAGGGGCCAGCATCTCTGGGCTCAGTCGATCTGAGCAAGAGGAGTGAGTTGCACAGGGCTCACGCTCTGCAACATGGTACACAAGACCTACCAACTATGAGCCCCTCTCTGCCCCACCTTGCACAATCAACTCGCTCATTGTGCTCCTACATTGCCTGGAGGTGGGTCACCCCTGCTTCTCTCAAATAGCAAGGAGGAATCCTGAACCCTACCCCATTGTCACGAACTCGAGGTGTGGCCTCTAAACCACTATTTGCTGGACTGCCCCGCCACCAATGCTGGGAACGCTACCAATAAAAAGTAGCGGCGCTCCCATTCCCGTTGCTAGCTCGGGAAAGTAGTGGCGTTACTGGTTTCGCTACTTGATACGAAATGTAGCGGCGCTCCCGCTCCCGCTACTTTAGATAAGAAAAAGGTAGACGAAGGAAAAGTTAACAAAAATCTGTGATATAGCAATACACTATATACTGTTTTGATAATATTAGTCAGTCTGAGCGGTTATGTTGTGTACCAGTAATGTTAGTATATACTTATACTGAAAAAAAAAATCATATACATGCCGGTGTCACTTTAATGAAGCTTAGAGCCGAAGGTACAGGAAAAAGCTATTTACTGTATAATGTGACAAATGTTCTTTTACATTGTTACCTAGTATACCTACTGAAAGTAACATACGTAATTAAAAGGCAAAAAAATGTGGCCTACCATTGATACATATAGATTTATTATATTTTCAATGATACCTATTTAAGATATGTACGAAAACAAAAGTAAAAATGAACTGGGTCTTTCTTTTAAAGGATATTTTATACAATAGCAATGTTTTTTTTTTCCATTACTTTAAACTGAAAGTAACATACTGTTACGAAATAATAACGTAGTGAGTAAGAATTAGTCTGAAAGAGAGAGTGAGGGAAAGAGGGAGACGGGGATAGTTAGAGGTGTGTGTGTGTGTGTGTGTGTGTGTGTGTGTGTGTGTGTTGCCTACATCTAGCTGACATCCTTATTTATCTTTACTTAATTTAAGTGATCGGTAATTAACTAGCAAATTCCTGTCTAATTATTGCACATTGCTAATAAAACAATAATTTAATAAACTACTGATGTGATGTAGAACAAACGTCATTAATTGACAGAACTAACGAAAGTATTATTTTTCGTCATTAATAAATACACCAAACCGTCGGCATATCTGTATGTACTCACCGACTCCAGACCTGTATTCGTCGCGTGAGTAACGAGGAGCGCGGTAACGGGTGAGTACAGCCAAAAAGCAGCGGCGCTCTCAGTTCCGCTACTGGCTAAAAAAAAGTAATGGCGTTACCACCATCGCTATTAAAACAGCAGCGGCGCTATTCCCAGCTTTGCCCGCCACAGCAGCCCTTCGCTCCGCCCTACGAGGGAGACTCGTAAGAAGGACGTCCACCTCTGATACAGCCACAGAGATCGTGGCCTTATCCCCCACGTCAGCGCTCCTTGATGCTGTATCCTCTTATCCTTCCCCTCGATAGCCATGCCCCCCCTCCTGATTCAGCCCGCATTCCACCCTGACGGGCTTTATTCTGCCCGTGTCCATGCTGTTTGACACAGATGGATGAATCTGAACTGCCTTTTTAATGGGATTATTTATGTTTATGCTGCAATTTTTATTCCGCTACATATATAAAAACATTGTAAGCCTTCTTAACACCCCTGTTTTTTTTTTGTGTGTGTGTGTCAGACTCTGGGCATAGGCTTCACAGCCTGCTATCAAGGCCCAGCAGTCGTCCTACATACCATGCACCTCTACATGTCACCACTTCGGCGCTAACACCCACCGTCCATATTGAATACATGCTAGGGCTGTCTCATACAGGACTGGTGTATTGGTATTAGCGGGGGTATTTTTACGACATGTCGGCGGGGCTTCTGGTAGATCAGTAAAGCCTGATTTAATGTAATTCAAATCCTTAAACTGTTCCCTGCCCCAGCGGGGATTTGAACCTGGGTCCCTTGGGACTGTAGCCCACCTCTCTACCGATTGAGCCACCGCCTCCCCATAATTTATCCATTAAATCAGTATGGATTAAGCATAACTATATTTCTGTGATAGATACCTTTCGTTCTATTCTTGCCTGTTTGTGTCTTCTTTTGCCGGGGTGGAAATGTCGCACCGACTTTTTTGTTGTTTCGGACTACAGGGTACGTTGGTTGGTGTCACTGGAATAAACTAGTTAACGGTGGTCATGCTCCCTGAGTCACATTACAGTTGAGGGTTAAGGGCTGTCAAAAACGTCCACTAGAAAACACTGTAGGACCAACTACAGTTATTTATGACTGAACTAACATGTTACTGATGCCATGCCGCGAATCGAATCCGGGAAGCAGAGATGAGAGCCAGGAAGCTTTCCACTGTACCACGACCAGGTTAAAGTTGTTCCACCTCTAGGCTTGTAACTAGGTTGGTTGCTTATGTTAGTCTGTGTGTTAGTAAGTTTGTGTGTTTGTGTGTGTGTGTGGGGTCTGTATGTCATTGTGTTTGTTGGTGCCTATTCTTCTGTGTGTTTCGGTGGCTGTGTCTGTCTGTTAATCTGTATCTGCGTTTGTCTGCATGCCTATGTGTCTGTCTTTGTATATACTTCTCTGTCTGTGTGAATGCTGGCGTGTTCTACTCCGTGTCCGTGTGACTGTGCCGTGATTCATATTCACTGTGCGTGTGCTTCTGTGCTTTGCTCACTTGCTCGGGTGCACGGTCGTGTGTGTGTGTGTGTGTGTGTGTGTGTGCGCCTGCCCCCCCCCTCTCTCTCACTCTCTCTCATTTCAAGTACAAGCATAATAGCTCATAAGTATGTATTCGATTTTAACCAAATTCATTGGAAATGTTGAAAGATAGCCAAGGAGTAAATTATTATTTTAGGCAATAGGCTCAAGGTCAAGGTTACAGGACCAGGTCAAAGTTTTACGTGACAGTGTTACGTCCACATCCCACACTGCCACAAGCTCTAACAGCAGAAGTTCAGAATAGGAAGGACATTGCCCAGAGAGTTGTTCTTCCTAGAGGAAACTTTTAGGTGTACAACAACGCAGATCAGCTCAGGCATTGTAAATACTGGCTTCTTAAGTTCGCTGTCTTTATTTTCCAGATAATTACACTTAATGCTTGCCAACTTGACTTCACTCTTTTCACAAGTATAGGAGCTTTACAATCTGCGTCAATTGCACTGACACTGGGACAGGGAAGGTTTGGAGCCAGCAGATCCAGTGTCTGGCCCTTGGCCTTTGATTGATACTGCTACTGTGAGTGAGGCAATAGGCAGGATGAGGGTGGGGAAGGCAGCAGGTGTGTCTGGGTTGACTGCCGAAATGTTAAAGGCCTCAGGCAATATAGGGGTAAGTTTAGTCACTGACCTGATAAATAGGATTATTTATGAGTGTGTTGTCCCAGATGATTGGCTGAAGAGTGTAATTGTAAATGTGTATAAAGGGAAGGGTGATGCCCTGGAAAGAGGAAATTATAGAGGTATAAAGCTTTTAGATCAGATAATGAAGGTAATGGAGAGAGTTTTAGAAGGTATGATTAGAGAAAGAGTGAATATTGATGAGATGCAGTTCGGGTTCATGCCAGGTAGGGGGACCACTGATGCCATATTCATTGTTCGACAGCTTCAAGAAAAATATATTGGTAGGAGAAGGGATCTTTATTTTGTTTTTGTTGATTTGGAAAAGGCCTTTGACAGAGTCCCTAGAGAGGTGGTGAAGTGGGCAATGAGAAAGCTTGGCTTGGAGGAGTGGCTGGTTAGGGTGGTTATGGCCATGTATGTGGGTGCTCACACCCAGGTGAGAGTGAATGGAGATTTGAGTGATGAGTTTTCCGTGAATGTTGGTGTGCATCAGGGGTCAGTCTTGAGTCCCATGTTGTTTATCATGGTACTTGAAGCCCTTTCACGTGACTTTAGAAAAGGACTCCCGTGGGAGTTGTATGCTGATGATTTGGTGTTGATTGCAGAGAATGAAAGGGAGGCGGAGGAAAGGTTTAGGAAGTGGAGAGATGGTATGGGGCAAAAGGGTTTAAGGGTAAATGCAGTTAAACAAAAGTGATGATATCTAGGGTTGGTGGCGGTACTGTCAAAGACGAGGGAGAGTGGCCATGTGCAGTTTGCTACAAGGGCGTGGGAAGCAATTCCATCTTGTGCGGTGTGTGTGATAAATGGGTGCATAAGAGATGTAGAGGTATCAGAGGTAGACTGCGAGATAATGCTGATTTTATGTGTATGGCGTGCTGGGTTGAGCAGGTGGAGATTGTCAGACGTGAAAGGATTGAACTTGCTGGTGAATCTCTTGAGTGTGTGGAAGAGTTTTGTTATTTGGGAGACATGTTGTGTGCTGGAGGTGGGGCTGGAGCTAGCTCTGTAGCTAGGGTGAGAAGTGGTTGGAAGAAGTTCGGGGAGCTCTTGCCTTTCCTGACATTGAGAGGGCCCTCCCTACGTGCTAAGGGGTCTTTGTATGCAGCATGTGTTAGGAGTGCAATGCTGTATGGCAGTGAGACCTGGGCAGTGAAGGAGGAAGATATTCGCCGGCTCAGACGTACAGAAATGACAATGATTAGGTGGATGTGCAGTGCGTCCCTGCGTCCAAGGCCTGGAGGGGCTGGGTTTACAATGGAAGAGTTGAGAGGTAGGATGGGACTGGAGTGTATTGGTGTTGTGATGAGGAGAGGTAGATTGAGGTGGTTTGGACATGTGGAGAAGATGGGGGATGATAATTGGGTGAGGAAGGTGAGAAGTGTTAATACTGGGGGTGGGGTTGTGAGGGGTAGACCGAGAAAGACATGGGACGAGGTCATTAAGTGTGACCTTAGGGTTAAGGGACTGAACAGGGAGGCTGCAATGGATCGTGCAGCGTGGAGAGCCGCCATTAGGTGACCAAGGCCGACACATGCAAGCATGTTGAAGCCTTTAAAAACGAAACGAAACTGAACTGACACCGAACTAAAAAACTAAACTGAGGGCTCCTCTAGTCCTTTTCCCATCCTTATATAAGCTTCCCTTATACTGCAATTATCTACTGCATTCTCGGGAAAGCAATAGGTGCCAACTCGGAGACATTCAAAATATCCTGAGTTTTCTTACATTACATAACACTCTAAATGCTTTAGCATACAAACTGAGATAAAATTACACGATTTAAAGAACAATCACATAAATAAAACATTATAGAGAAAAAGAGCACAAAAATTAATGTACAACTTACAAAATACCTCTGCTCACAAATAGCAGGCTAACTGGCAACTCTGACACGTAGCAGAAAAAATCGAGAATTTTCGGGAATACTTCAGCACTACCTAACTAGCAAATCCCGCTTCTTAAGACTATCAACATTAAATGTTTTTATTCGATTCAGACCACACTCGGTGAAGGGGTGGAAGGTACAGCAAGAACGAAGTGACTGAAATTTGACAACACTCATAGGTCATGGTCACAGGGCAAGGGCAAATTTCGACCTGTGTGTGTCTGTAAAGAAAATACCCCCCCCCCAAAAAAAAAAATGACCAGGCTTGTTGAAAGTGTTGAGGACCAGTGATGGGGCTGACCAATCGTGTCTGGAAACTTTAGGTCAAAGATAAAGGTTATGTGGCAACTTAAGCTAAGATTTTTTTTCCTCTTACTTGGGCTGACTTTCGTGGTACATAATTAAAATTTGGGGAGCAATCAGTGAATGGCCAAAATTACACATAAAGGCGCAAAATCAAGATCACAGAGCAAGGTCAGCTCAAAAAGAGTTGATCCTATACCGGACAACTTGGTGGAAGGGTTAAGGGTCAGGAAAGATTAAATAATTCGATTAAAATACTAGGCCAAAATGTCAATGTCGATGAAACCCTGACATGACAGCGCAATATCAGAGGTCAAATGCCACTGAATACAAACATTAATAGAAAGTCAAAATAAATAAAAAACGTAAAATGCAAAAAGAATAGCAATGCATAAAGCAAAACAAAACTAAAAAGAATCAACCCCTCTCCCCCCCCAAAAAAAAAAAAAATAGCAGAAAGATAAGATAATGGTTGAATAAGAACAATACCATTAAAACACAAATTAAAATCTGATAAAACCCTACAGCTCATGGACAAGGCCAGTGCTCAACACAAAGGAGAAGGTGCCTCCCCCCATTCCACAACCTTCCTCCCTAAGCACCGAGGAAAGAAAGTATAATCTGTCGCCAGCTTGGCACCTGGAAAGATACCACTGACGAAGGCCCCCAAGACTAGGTCATTTCACAAGGAGATGCCACAAGTCAAAGGAACCACGCAGTCATCACAGTAGGGAGGGGGCGCCCTCTCCATTAAAACACCATGAGTCAGCCTAGTATGCCCCACAGTCTATGTAATAAACTGTACAGTCGTATCACGCACAGGAGGATGACGTCATGAGGATGAAGATACATGGCCTTCCATAGATAGAAACCGAAAAGTAAAGGGATAACTCAAGTGTGACAAGTATACCCTGTTCACTCTGCTCTGCTGGCTAGAGCCAAGAAACTTTTGAATTTAGGCTTCTCATTGGTTTATGCAACACTGAAGAGTGTGGTAAATCTACAGCTCGTCTAATTTTAACACATATAATTTTGTAAACTGCTTGCAATATAATCAGTGAGTTTAATATATGGAATAATTTCCAAAGCTAAAGGGGTCAAAGTTAGGCTTAAAAGTGTACCATTATCAAAGAAAACTAAAGTTGATTATAAAGTTTAAGAAAATGATGAGTGACATTTGAAGTAAATGTAGGTATGTATTATAGCACAACATGCAGACATACGTGTACACCACAGATCTATACACATAGATAGCGCACCAAGACTCCTCTGTGACGTTGCTGCAAACCAGCTAGTGGCCATCTTGGTATGCCGGACTGCAAGAAAACAAACGTCCACACGTATACACAGCGGTCATTTTTTTTAGGTGTTATCGTGGCTATTTTTTCAACTTTCCTTGCTGTTTATAAATAATCAGGTAGCTGTAAGTCTGTGTGCATGAATACTACGAAGAAAAATGCATAATATCAATATTTCCGTGTTGTATAATCAGAGGGGGAGGGGGAGGCCGAGGATGAGATGGAGAGATGGGGTGGAGAGGTATATGAGAGAGGGGGGTGTGAGTTGGGAGCAGGGGAGTGAAATGGCAGGGGACAGGGCGACTTGGAGGCGATTTGTTTGTGGCCACCCCAAACGGGATTGAGGCGTCTGGCAATAGATAGATAGATAGATAGATAATCAGAATATAAGCAAATTACTTGTGCGTGTAACTGTGCTTTCTACAAACGAAGTGGTCAATATTTAATGTTCTGCCATCATTATCCTTTCGATACTCTCTATTAACTGTACATCATCACCTCACTAAAAGCATAGGGAGGAGGTTCAATAAGAAAAAAAAAAGAATATCAATATTTATTTTGCTGAAACTGAGGTATGAGAAAATTAACTTTAGATGCGGAACAGATGTGCGACAGTTGTTCGCGTTCCGAAGGCAGTGTTGTGCAGACGACACAGCAGAGTAATTCATGCGCAGTTCTAGGTAAGTAATGAATCTTGATGATAGAAATTTCCCCTTGAAATATTTTGTGTGATTTCTTCATTATGTGGATTGTGGGAGAATATAATTTATGACTTAATTATTTAATCCACGGAAAGAACAGAAAGAGTAGAGAAGATGATTATGCTACAATAATGTTTTGCTCAGACACCACCGCTCTTCATTTTGGAAACATGTATTATGATTATGTGGAAAATCTGACTGTATAGTGTACATCTTCAGGTATCTTTCATTATCACCGAAGTTAAACGTCTCAATTGCTGATATCCAGAGAGACACTTTCAAGCAACTATGAACATCTTGCTTGGCATCACAAATCAGACATTCCACTCCCCACGTGAAGTCCCGCAGTCCCGCCGACATGCAGTAAAAGCAGAGAGGTGGTCTACGGTTCCCAAAGGACCCGGGTTTGAATACTGGGTTGGGCGGGGGACAGTTTAAAGGATATGAATTTCATTAAAATAGACTTTACTAACCTTCCGAAGTTCGTAAAAGCACCCCTGCTAGCATCAATATACCAGTTCTGTAAAAGACAGCCAAGCATGTATTCAGTATGGACAGTGGATGTTAGCGTCGAAGTGGTGACATGTGGAGATGTAAGGAGGAGAGGTACTGGGCCTCGGAACAGGTTGCTCAGCCTATGCCTAGAGTCGGACGCAAATAAAATAAAATCCGTAATGATAACTCCGATACGCTCTAAAAGTTAATCTTTCACTTAAGGTTAAACTATGTAAATATTAATGTTTTTTTCTTTTTTCTTTCATGGTTCTCTTCCGTATGCTTTTACTCCACTGATCATTGATAAATATTAGAGGAAATCGAATGACTAATGACAAGAAAATGATCATATATTGATGAATATGCATGAAAAAATTGTTGACGCTCACTCGGTTATTGTGTTTATATTATATTTACAACACATAGATATTGATATTTTGCATTTCATTGTTCATAAATATTATTGTGATGTTTATAGCTTCCTGATGATGTATAAACAGTAAGTGCAATAGAAAAAATAACGACTACAGAGAAATATTTGTTGAGTGCCACGTATCTCCAGCATAAGTAGTGAAAGCACCAGCTATCGGCACACCAAGTTGGCCGCGGCAGCCCACCCGCTGACTTCACCAGGCTGCATACACTTAGGCCAGTGGCGCTCGGTTTATGTCTATAGGTCTGGGGTGTACACGGTTGGATAATTTTCTTCAAACGTCACTCATCATCTTATAAAACTTTATAATCTTCAATTTTCTTTGATAAAAGGTAAACTTTTAAATCTAATTTTGACCCCTTTAACTTCAGAAACTATTCCATATTTAAACTGGCATTTTTTCAAAAGCCACATGTCTGAACTTCCTGCACGAATGAGAAGAGACTGAGGGGAGACACACCTCTCCCTACTGTTGCCCCGAGCCAACTGACGGCTGTGGGACCCCGTGATGTCATGCGTGGGCTGCTACAAAATATGAACCAAGCATGAGATGGCTGTACATTACTTAGACTGTGGTATGTCCAGTCAGTAGATGGGCCAAAGCTGTATCCCACTGACGGGACAGTTACACTTAGGCCCCAGTCACACTGCAGGTACGACTTATCGCAAACCACCTATGACCTGCAAGTTGTGGGTGGTTTTGGAAAGGTTTACGACTGGTCTTCATATGTCTTGGTATAGCAGCAGGCCACCATGGCAACCAAAAAAACATCGCAAGGCTTTTCATGCTGCACAAAAAACCTCCCCATGACCACCAATGTCGTGGCACAGAAGCCGCCCAGTGGGCAGCCGGACTGCATCTGGCCGGCTAACGGACTGCGACTGGTCGGCAACACCTGATTTTTAAGCAGTGGTTGCCATCCGGACGGAGGCCGGTCGCTGCCAGCTCTGTGTGGTGGCCATCCTCACTCTGTCAAGGCGACTACTGGACTGCGGCAGCCGCCATCCACAAGCCTCCTGTCTGGGGTGGTGGTTGAAGTCAGGCCGCCGTCCAGCTGGCGATTGGTCGACCGACAGGTGATTGGCTGGACCGAGACCAGCCGCCAGCCAAACCACGGCCGGTGTCAATCTAGTTGTGGCCGAGAGATCACTGTCTTAACTGCGACAGGACGCGGACCGGCGCCGACGACTGGCCGGCCGCCCATTGGTGTCTTGACCAGTGTGTACCTGGCCGTGGTTGCCATTCGGCCGCCCACTGGACGGACGCTGGACGGACACTGGACGACCACCAGTAGCCGATCGGTGGCTCAATTGCTCGGAGACCTCCGTGGTCGAGGACTGGTTTCGCAATTTTCAGGTTTGCGGCAAGTCGTACCTGCAGTGTGACTGGGGCATTACTAGTACCTCTCATTGCCTAGGTGCTGACAAATGCTGCTGGGTTTGCTTGCCCCTACTGCATTGCACCCCCTCTGCCAGCAGAAGTGGACAGCCTCTACACTGGCTGTACACAGATCCTCAGATGGGACACCATAATGAGGAGAGGAAGGGCAAGAGGTAGCAGTTCTCACCAAAGAGTCAGCAAACTCATTGCCCACAACCCACACATGAGCAGGGAACCAACACAATTGTATGGAGCATCCATGCCTGTGTAATAAGGAGAGCCACTCCAAAATAGACTGGAATAAGGGAAGTAATGGGAAGCCACGAGACAAACCTTGCAAGGCACTGGCTGAGTCACTAAAAATAGTAAAAGAAGTCGAAGGGAGACTGAAAATAAATTCAATTTTTTTTTTTTTAATAACAGACCAGAGGAAGGAAAAAAAAAAAAATAATAATCCATACACCACATTACTGGTGTTTTCTGTTTATAAAATATCTGTAACAGTTAGATTTGAACAGCTATGGGTTGAAATTTGGAGGGAAGCAACTGTGGGGAAGCGAGTTCCAGAGAGATGCAGTTCGGAGAATGAAAGAATTCTGATAGGCAGAAGTTTTGCAATATGGCTGAGTGACATTCCAGTCATGAGCGCTACCAGATGCCCGTGTAGCATGAGGGAAGGCATGGAAAGGTGGCACCATGGACACAATTCGTCTGAGCATTTGCCATATAAATATCTGTAAAATAATGCAGGAGAGGCAACATTCCTTCTTACTTGTAGGGAAGGTAGTTTATGTGTGATGGCAGGGTTGTTAATAATTCTAACAGCTTTGTTCTGAATTTTGTCTAGTTGTTTTAATGCAACCTCTCCACATCCATTCCACAAGGGTGAGCAATATTCAAGATGAGAGCACACGTGACTCCTATAGTAAAATAGTAAGGTCAGTAGTAAAAGGAGATGCGAAAGGAGAGACTCCCACCACGGCTAAATTCATTAAAAATGACACCAAAGCCTCTCCCTGTATGGGATTTGGATCCATCAAGGTATTCAGGGATCGAGCACTGTGACCAGAGGCATGTTCTAAAATGTAAGAGCTGCCCAAGAGGAAAGAGAGACCTTCCTCCCAGGGAAGTAAACACATGGTCGTACCTCTGGGAGATGTCAGGAAGCCGTTCAGAAGACACACACAGGATAACACGGGAGGACTGAACACCCAACTCCCTCTTGGTAGCCCTCAATCTGTACCCAAATGGGTGTGGATAGTGAGGGTGAGTGTTACAAAAGGGAAGAAGAGCGACCTAAGTGATGACCTTACAGCACAGTGAAGTAGGAAGACAGTGAAGGCGATGCTAACACTACACAATAAAGGATTGTCAGCAGAGATCCAATGGTGGTTCATTCACATCAAACAATAGACTAGAAATCGGGGAAGACCAGAAAGCCCCAGTTGACAGACGGATCCCAGCATAATGGATACAATTTAGTGGTCATAGCTGTGCCTCAGTAGTAGAAGAGTACACCACACACAGTCCAATTTGCTTGCTACTAAGACACGGTAAAGGCTCAGCAAGGTAGTTCTGTCAGCACCCAAGGTCAAGTGAGACAGAATTCAATAGGAGAGAACGGGCTCAGAGGCATAACAGCCGTAATGAATGGATATGAGGAACCCACGTCAATCTCCTGTCAAAAACAAGTCTAAGAAACCTTGTCTCGTCCAAACATCGCACCCTATGACCATACAAACGGAGGTCAGGGTTAGGGTGAACACCTCTCAAGTGGTAGAAATGCAAGACCACCGTTTCTGTTGGCGAGAAACTGAAGCCATGCATAGTGGCCCAATGAGAGACTCTGTCCAGGGCAAGTTGCATGTGACATTCAGCTACGGACATTCTGGAAGCAGCATACCATATGGCCAAATCATCAACATAGAGTGAAGCAGACACAGCCTCTGGAATAGAGGACATAATACTGTCCAACGCTATAGCAAAAAGGATCACTCAGAGGACACTTCCTTGAGACACCCCTTTCTACTGAGGGTACAAAGGATATAGGGTGACACCAACCCGAACCCTGAATGAAAGGTCACACACAAAATTCAATATCAGTAGGGGCAGCCTGCCATGTAAATCACAAGAATGATATTGTTTGGAAATACGAAACCGCCATGTAGTATCATACGTCTTTTCTAGGCCAAATGAAAATGCAGACCAGATGTTGGTTCCTAGCAATGGCATCACTTGTTGCTACCTCAAGGCGGACAAGTGTGGCCGTCGTTGAGTGACATTTTCAAAAACCCAACTGACACTGAGACATTCACTCTGTTCAAGGAAATACATTAGGTAAGTATTGACTATTTTTTCAAATAATTTGTAAGAGCAAGATGTTAGGGCAATTGGCTGATATTCCAGGTGACTGTAACCTGCCTTCCCTGATATCTGGAATGGCAGGACAATAGTCTCACACCAAGAGGTGGGGTGAAAAGAGTCCCTCCATGTTCAATTAAAGAGGGTGAGGAGAAAAGACATGCATCATCATCCAGGTGCCAGGGCATTGCATTGCGAATATCATCCGGCCCTGGTGAGGTGTCTTGACAAAGGGAAAGGGCAGACTGAAATGGGCGATAAGAGAAAGGGAGGTTGTAAGACTCCCCATTCTCTGGAGAGAAGTTCAGCACCTTAGCCTCTTGCACCTCCTGATGTCTGGCAAAAGTTCGAGAGCGAGTATCTCTGCCACAGTCCATCACAGAGGCCGGAGCCAAAATTTAAACATCATCATGGGGGACCTACCTTGTGTGAAGCATCCGAAATCTTTTGCACCCTCATCGACACTTGAGACACTGGCATCTTAGAGTTTACAGATGGCACATAAGCCATCCAAGAGTCCTGCATAGCTTGTTTGAGCCCCTAACAAGCCGTAGCCCGTGCCCTCCTGAATTCGACAAGATTATGCTCTGTTTTGTATCTACGATAATGTGAGAAAGCTATCTTCTTAGCACATATTTCAACACTGCAATCCTCATTCCACCATGAGACAAGTTGATAGCAATACATGCTAGAGGTTTTAGGAATGCAGAGTGCAGGTAAAGACTGAAACAGCCTCATCTATATATGGAAAGTCATCAAAAGAGACTTTGACAGAAATTAAAGAAAAGAAAAGGGAGCAGTCCACCTTATTCAACCTCCACCTCGGTAGACAGGAACAAGGACTGGATACTGTTGCAGTAAGGGGGATGGGAAAGTGATCACTCCCATGCAGATCCTCCATACCCTCCCGGGCAAAGTCCAGGAGGGAGTCAGGAGAGCAGACGGAGAAGTCAGTTGCAGTAAAGGAACCCGTTTTGGGGTGAAAATGCGTAAACCACCCACTATTGAACAGAGGAAGATCCTCATCATCCAGTATGGATGCCCCCAGGACCATCATCCGACACAGGGTGGTGACCAATAAAGTCCTCAAAGAGAAAAAAGGTAACTGACCAAGAGGGTGCTCATGTTGCGCCCGAAAGAATGCTATGATGGACGGTAAGTCAGCTGTTAAATATCTTATCTCGTCGTGGTGTAGTGGGATCAGTGCCTGACTTCTATGTAGAAGCCTGGGGTTCGATTCTCGGTCAAGAGCATAAAAAACATTTTTACATGTGTGTAATGTGTCTCCATCCAACATATAAAGACGTTCATGTTGTGTCTGGGATAGAATAAAACAGCTCTGCCACTTGTCGAGTTGCGTGGGGCTGTGAAATAATTCTTATATATTGTGACTGAAATATCCTATAATGGATTTACCTGTTTTGTGAAAAAAATTCAGGTTTTATAGCTTTTATCACCTCGTGGTGTAGTGGTGTCAGTGCCTGAGTTCTGTCTAGAGGTATGGGGTTCGATTCCCGGTCAAGAGCGTAAAAAAACTTTTGTACACAGGTGTTGTGGGAAATATTTTCCCCCAGAGCAATTGCGCTCTCTAAATTTATCATAGATATCCCTGGTTAAAGGCAGAGGATATATAGAGACTGTTGTTAATTATTCAAGCGGTTTTAATAACCCAGAAACGACGTTCTCTTTAATCATTCTTGTTATTGATAAATTAAATGCTACTGCATTTAACCCCCGTGGACAACTATGGATTGTAAATACATGTAATTATGTTGTATTTTCCACTGACCTAAACTGCGTCTGCGCGATAGGTGACGTGGCAAGCAGGGAAAGATTCCCCTGTTAAGGCAGATATGGAATTAAGATATTTACATAGTTAAAGGGAATATTTGGTCTAACTTTAGTTTAAGTGGAACTAAGATTAATTTGTTAGATTTGCCCTGTACATATCATGATGTAATTTAACTGTATTTAGTACTGTAATTAAGTAAGAGTTGGCAACCCACAATTCGATGAAGTGTTGGGGCTTGCCGCGTTCACGCACTCTGCTCCTAGATCTTGTGGAGTTAACACTCTGCTCCTAACTCTCGTGGAGTTAGCAAGGTTGTATATACACACCATAAGGACGCTTGCTTCCCCAAGCAACTATACCAGGCAGCCTCATCGTCATCGGTTAACGATCTCTCCCTCTTCATATAGCTAAGTAACCTTTACGAATTGGCCAATTCAAGGGGGGATTAGCGAAGAGATAGATTAGAAGATAGTATTGTAGGTGAGTTAAATGTAATTTACGTTTCACCTAACTCTATGAGACTTGTTTGATTTACTTAGACAACTTTAGGGGAGAGTAACGACCTACGAGTTGTGTACCGAGAAAATTCTTGCATAGCGGTGTCCCGGCAGGGATACCGACGTGGATACATTAAACATTTCTCACATTTTGGTGCCCAGAAAGAGGGCCCCGATTTGTTTACAAGAATTACTCAACATTTTTCACATTATTGGTGCCCCGACCGAGTGAGGATAACCGATGTGTGCACAGTTTACTACCACGTTCGGTTGAAGTGGAAGACTGGACATACGTGTCTATACAGCTCCGGGAGGAATGGCAAGCGCCTTCTCTGAAGATGAAAGGCTGAATGCCGTACTAGACTGGGAGCATGACCGTAAGGTCCTGTTCCTTGGAGGAAATTATATCCATGAGGACGTGGAGGTCAATGAAGTTGTGGAGAATATTTTAGCAGTGGTAGGAGCCATAGAGGGCTCTTGTAAATCCTCAGTAGCCATAACCCTCCTCGAGCCAAGGAACCTGCCATATGGCTCTGCAGTTTGTTATGGAACATATAAATTAATTAGCAGAGCTGTAAACCGAAAGTTGCAACGGGCCAGGAAGGGAAGGGATTTCATACATTTTAATGCCAAGCCCTTCCAAGCAATGTTGAAAGCTGATGGTATACATAGGAACCATCATGGTAGGGATGCGGTTTTGCAGAAATTTATAAATTATGTAGAACATAAGAAAGGAGAGTTTTATGCTGTACAAGCTATGGGTGGGCCTATGGAGTATTGAGGTAATTAATTCTGAGCTCGGGGAATATGGGTGTTTTGGCAATTGAGTGTGGGGATGAAATAAAACCCTAGAGGTTTAATAACCCTGGGGAATAGGTTGAAATTATAGACCTAATCCCTACACTCCTCAAAATTAAATTAAATAATTAGCTGAGCTGTAATGAATATTACGAAATTGGGAGAGGGGATAATTTGCACAATGAGGACTTAATCCCTACCCTCTTCAAAATTTAAAATAATCAAATCATTACTAAGTTGAGGTAAAATTGTGGTTGGAATTCATAATTAAATTATTAAATTAGAACTCCGTCAACATGTCTGTTTCTTTATTGCAAAGATCTTCTAGTAATAAGGCAGGATGGGTAACTAGAGCCATAAATGATTGTAACCAGTCGTTGGACCAAATACCTCTGTCCAAGGAGAGAATAAATAGTCTCCTAAATATCCTGAAAGATCGATGGAGTAAGTATGAAGAGAGTTACTTAACTTTAGAAGCGGCTATAGTAAAGACTGAGAATAAGGAACTCTTAGAGTCAGAAACTGCGAAGTTTGAAGACAAATTAGAAGAATACTTAACTGTAGTAAAGACACTAGAGTCAGAATTAGCTGACACTGCCGCGGAAACACAAGTTGTGGCACAGCAGAGTAGAGCTGTGTTACCACAAATAACGCTCCCGGAATTTGATGGAGAGCAGAACTGGAAATCCTTCTGGGATCAGTTCAAATATTTGGTACACGATAGAACAGATCTCCCTAAAGTCACCAAACTTACCTATTTGTTAGGACAGGTCAAAGGAACACCATATCAACTGATAAAAGAATTACCAGTAGAAGAAAATAACTATGGGGTGGCTTTGACCATCCTTAGACAAAATTACGAAGACAGGGAACAAATTATAAATCATTTAGTAAAGGCTCTAATAGAATTACCCATGCCTAGGCACGATTTTGATTCCTTGCAAAAATTTAGAATTGCAATAAGTTGTAAATTAAGGGCGTTAGGTACTTACGAAGATATTAAAACATCAGATTGGGTGCTTTCAAGAATTGTATCCTTAAAGATACCACCGAAAACCAAGGATGCTTTGTATGGTAGGTACCAGAAGGATAATTTCTCCTGTGAAGAGATTGAGGAAGGCTTGATGCAACTCTGTAAACATTTGCAAGGAACATTAAACACTACTGAGGTCAAACAGAAAACTGAAGTAAAGAAAAAACCCACTAACCAACTGGTTGGGAAAGTTAAGTCACAGAAGACTAGGTATGTGCCTAAAGAAGAGATAGGTACTTTCCTTAGCTCCACAAAGGCCGAGGATAAAGTATTAAAGATAAGGAATAGACATGCTGAGGATATTAAGGAAATAAAACCTTCCATGGTAAAAGACAGGAAAGTTTGTGTCTTTTGTGGTGAGCAACATTCCATTGTATCTTGTCAACAGTATCCTGATTATGCTTCTAGAGTAGGGAAACTTCAGGAACTGGGGTGTTGTATAATCTGTATGAACTCCGAACATACTGCCGCGGACTGTAAGACTAATTAAATCTTTGCTTTAAATGCAAAAAAGATCATCATCATAGTGCTTTATGCCCTAGGATGAAAATTGAGGTTCCTAAACCTGCAAGCGTCAACATGACAATTGCAAAAGGGAATGCTCCATTAGTAATGCCAGCTGCAGTACCAATAGCAGATGTGAAAGTATTGGTTAAGAATAGAAACCAATTGGTATGTACCCTGTTTGATATGGGTGCTCAGAAAACCTTCATTTCTGCAGACATTGTGAAGAAATTAAAGTTACCAGTTATCGGCAAGGTAAATCTAGCCATTACAGGATTCTTGACAACTAGGAAGGCTCAGTCTTTTGATTTAGTTAGACCTGTAATACAATTAGGCAGATATAAATGCCGTATAACAGCAGCTGTGCTTGATATTATGGAGACAAGTATATACATAAAGGGATTGGAGGAAACCTCTGATCATCTGCAAAGCTCAGGGATAAAGTTGGCTAAACATAATGTGGAATCAGATACTGTGGTTCCCATAAAAATGATAATTGGTTCTGATTATTGTGGAAGATTCCTACATAGGACTTTCAAAAGGAATAAGGTACAGTTGTTCAAGAGTCCAGGAGGTAACCTTATTATGGGTCAGTTGCCTTTTCCAAAACAAGTGAAAGGAGAGGCCAAACTAGTAGACTCAGTCTTTGTTACCCCCCCACAGTCATAGATGGTAGCTAGAATAGGTGCAGAATTAGAACCTACTCAGATAAATGACTTGGATGAAAACACTGAACCTGTACACAAACTGTGGGACCTAGACAGTGTAGGTATACACTCTGAGGAACCAACCCCTGAAGAGAAAATAACATTGGACTTGTATAATCAGTCTGTGGAATTTAAGGATGGACAGTATTGGGTAGGATTACCATGGAAACTAAACCATTCAAAGTTACCAACAAATTACCAAGCAGCTAAAGCTCAGTTAAATTCTCTTCTAAGAAAGTTGAGAGATAAACCAGAACATCTGACCCTATATGATAATATTATAAGGGATCAATTGAAGAATAAATTTATAGAAGAGGTAGAATACCCTGTTAACCACAAAGAAGGAGACTACTTACCACATCATGCTGTAAGCAAGGATTCAGTAACTACTCCCATAAGGATAGTATTCAACTGTAGTAGTAAAGCGTCCAAGGGATCAGCTAGCTTGAACGATTGCCTATACTCTGGACCTACACTAACAGAGAAGTTAGGGAATGTGTTACTAAGATTTAGAGAGAAACCTTACGCTTATACAGCAGATATTAGTAAGGCTTTTCTCAGAATAGGACTGAGAGAGGAGGATAGGAAATTTACAAAATTCCTCTGGCCTCATAATCCTCAAAATGAGGATAGTCCATTGAAAACTTACTGTTTCCGATCGGTGCTCTTTGGCTCTTGTGCTAGTCCTTTCCTACTTTGCAACACTTTAAAGCATCATTTTGAAAATGCCAAATGTCCAGAAATAGGGCAGGCTTTTTATAAGGATAATTTGCAAGGTGTTGCTGATACAGAGTCGGAAGCTTTGAAGGCTTATGAAGTAGCCAATTCCGAATGTGGGAAGGCAAATTTGCCGTTACAGAGCTGGAATACAAATTCACCGCTTTTGAGGAATAAAATACAAGAGGACTATCCAGATTCTGACATTCCCAAAATTCAAAATGTGTTAGGTCTTAACTGGGATACAACAGCTGATGTAATAAGTTTGAAACCAATTAAGTTCTCTGATGTCACTCTCACCAAGAGGTCCTTGTTAAGTCAGGTTTCCAAGCTATTTTACCCATTAGGATTTGTCAGTCCTATAGTTATTAGGGGCAAATGTTTAGTACAGGAGGCTTGGCTAGAAAAGTTAGACTGGGACACTGAATTAGGTGAGACATATGTGGAACAATGGGAACAGATTAGAAAGGAGTTTGAAACTACATCAAGCATATGTATTCCCAGGAAAAAAAACAGTAATGAGAAGTCGCACTTACACATATTTTGTGATGCTTCTCAAAGGGCCTATGGAGCAGTAGCTTATTGCGCAACAGGAGAGAATAGTAAAATTATAATGTCCAAAGCAAGAGCTGCGCCAATTAAAGAAAGAACCCTACCTCAAATGGAATTGGCTTCCATAGAAGTAGGAACTAAATTGGCCAGGTATATAACCATTACTCTTGACACTCAGTTTGAGGATATTTCCATATGGACTGACAGTGAGATTTGTCTTTACTGGATAGGGAAGGAAGACAGTAAAATTCCTTTCGTCCGTAATAGAGTGAAGACTATTAAAGAGCTGTCTTCCAAATTTAAATTCATGCATGTGTCCTCCAAACAAAATCCAGCTGATCTGCTCTCGAGAGGTTCGACCGTAAGGAGATTGATCAAAGATAACTTGTGGTTTAATGGTCCTAAATGGTTACTAACTAAGGATTGGCCTGAACAGAAACAGTGGCTCAATCGGTAGAGAGGTGGCCTGCAGTCCTAACGGACCCAGGTTCGAATCCCGGCTGAGGCAAGGAACAGTTTAAGGATTTGAATTTCATTAAATCAGGCTTTACTGATCTACCAGACGACCCGCCGACATGTCGTGAAAATACCCCCGCTAATACTAATACACTAGTCCTGTATGAGGCAGCCCTAGCATGTATTCAATATGGACGGTGGGTGTTAGCGCCGAAGTGTTGACATGTAGAGGTGTATGGTATGTAGGAGAACTGCTGGGCCTTGATAGCAGGCTGTGAAGCCTATGCCCAGAGTCGGACACATAAAAAAAAAAAGAAAAAAGAATTGCTGAGATTAGTGCAGTGAACTTGGATCCTATAGTACCTGAGCCAGAAGTAATTGACATCAGCCGATTCTCATCAATAAGACAACTTCTAAATACTACTAAATTGGTTGTTGAATTGAATAAGAAGGTGGGGTTTCAGAAATTAGATCCCCTAGAATACTGGCTGAAAAGAGTACAAAGAAATTCTTACGGGGAAATATATAAACTTTTAGGCCAAGACACTGGAAAGGGGAATAAGCTGATGAAGAATTTAGGCTTGTTCTTAGACGGAAAAGGTCTGATAAGATGTCGAGGCCGATTGGTAAAGGCTGACTTGCCCATCCAAACCAAACATCACATTTTATTACTTAAGAGTGGATGCTTTGTACAACTTATTATAAAGGAAGCCCATGATTCCACTCTCCATGGAGGTGTACCGCAGACCTTAGCCCAAATTCGGGAAAGGTACTGGATTCCTAAGGGTAGACAGGTTATTAAAAAATATCTCAAAAACTGCATCATTTGTAGGAGGTATGAGCAACGACCTTATATCTACCCAGGACCACCAGCCCTACCGAAGGATAGGGTGAACATAAGTCGGCCCTTCCATATAACAGGAGTGGACTGCACAGGGGCTATAACTGTTATGGGTGAGGAAACTCCCCATAAAGTTTACATTTGTTTATTTACTTGTGCCTACACAAGGGCAGTCCATCTAGAATTAGCGGAAGACCTAAGCTCAGAGACATTCCTCAATGTCTTTCGCAGATTTGCCGCTAGAAGGTCCTGTCCTGGCAAGTTAATAAGCGACAACGGAACTAATTTCGTTGGAGCAGCACCTTTACTGTTGAACATAATGAACGACCCAAAGGTTAAGTCGGCGCTGGGAATCCGAAATTGTATTTGGCAATTCACAGCTCCAAGAGCTCCATGGCAAAATGGATTTACCGAAAGAATGATTGGTATTGTCAAGAACTGCCTGAGGAAAACATTACATAGAACTAAGATCACGAGAGAAGATTTAAGAACAGTAATAACTGAAATTGAAACCAGGATTAATAATAGACCCTTGACTTATCAAGATGACACTAGCGACTCGCTAGAGGCCTTAACACCGGCTCACATGTTGTATGGCAGGAAGCTCCATCCGATGCCTTGTGTGGATATCCAGGAAGAAGTTGATGATCCTAACATAGAAACTAATGATTTAGGACAACACCTTCGGGAGGGATATCAACGTCTGAAAAGGGTGCTGGATACTTGGAACAGACATTGGAGCGAAGAGTATCTTTTGAGCCTACACGAGAGGTTTTATGGAGCTCAAGCTGCCAGCAACAAATCAGTTATTAACATAGGAAATGTGGTCTTAGTGAAGACTGAACAGCCACGATCCCAGTGGCCATTAGCTAAAGTGATCTCCACACACCCAGATTCTGAAGGGGTGCTGAGACTCGTAAAAATAAAATGCAGGGGACATACCAGTATAAAAACTATTGATAAACTGGTACCGCTTGAGTTAGCAGCCACTCCGGATCCAGAGTATGGTGAAGATCAAACGGGTCAAGAGGCGCGACCTAGTAGGGCCGCAGCACAGGGTTCTCGAGAACTATGGAGGGAACTCTTGGCTAAGGGTCATATTACATGATACAACGTATCATTTTCCGCCGGCCCCAAAACTGTGGGAAATATTTTCCCCCAGAGCAGTTGCGCTCTCTAAATTTATCATAGTTATCCCTGGTTAAAGGCAGAGGATATATAGAGACTGTTGTTAATTATTCAAGCGGTTTTAATAACCCAGAAACGACGTTCTCTTTAATCATTCTTGTTATTGATAAATTAAATGCTACTGCATTTAACCCCCGTGGACAACTATGCATTGTAAATACATGTAATTATGTAGTATTTTCCACTGACCTAAACTGCGTCTGCGCGATAGGTGACGTGGCATGCAGGGAAAGATTCCCCTGTTAAGGCAGATGTGGAATTAAGATATTTACATAGTTAAAGGGAATATTTGGTCTAACTTTAGTTTAAGTGGAAATAAGGTTAATTTGTTAGATTTGCCCTGTACATATCATGATGTAATTTAACTGTATTTAGTACTGTAATTAAATAAGAGTTGGCAACCCACAATTCGATGAAGTGTTGGGGCTTGCCGCGTTCACGCACTCTGCTCCTAGATCTCGTGGAGTTAACACTCTGCTCCTAGCTCTCGTGGAGTTAGCAAGGTTGTATTATACACACCATAAGGATGCTTGCTTCCCCAAGCAACTATACCAGGCAGCCTCATCGTCATCGGTTAACGATCACTCCCTCTTCATATAGCTAAGTAACCTTTACGAATTGGCCAATTCAAAGGGGGATTAGCGAAGAGATAGATTAGAAGATAGTATTGTAGGTGAGTTAAATGTAATTTACGTTTCACCTAACTCTATGAGACTTGTTTGATTTACTTAGACAACTTTAGGGAAGAGTAACGACCTACGAGTTGTGTACCGAGAAAATTCTTGCATAGCGGTGTCCCGGCAGGGATACCAACTTGGATACATTAAACATTTCTAACATTTTGGTGCCCAGAAAGAGGGCCCCGATTTGTTTACAAGAATTACTCAACATTTTTCACAGGTGTGTAATATGTGTCTCTTCAACACATATAGACGCTTGTGTTGTGTCTGGGATAGATTAAAACTCTTCTGTCACTAGCCGAGTTGCGTGGGGCTGTGAAAAAATCCTAATATGTTGTGATTGAAATATATCCTCCCGTAATGGATTTACCTGGTTCGTAAAAAAAAAAAAAAAAAAAAAAAAAAGGGTTCATAACTTTTTCTTACGTTGTGGTGTAGTGGCATCAGTGCCTGACTTTTATCTAGAGGTCAGGGGTTCGATTCCCGGTCAAGAGCGTAAAAAACATTTGTACCCATGTGTGCAATGTGTGTCTCTCCGACATAGAAAGATGTTCGTGTTGTGTCTGGAATATACTGAAACTGCTCTATCACTTGCCGAGTTGCGTGGGGCTATGAAATAATGTGCTGTGACTGAAATATATCTTCCAGTAATGGATTCACCTGGTTCGTCAAAAAATTCAGGTGTCACTGCTTTTATCACATTGTGGTGTAATGAAATCAGTGCCATCTATCTAGAGTAGATGTCTGGGGTTCGATTCCCGGTCAAGAGCGTAAAAACATTTGTACACTCGTCTGTAATGTGTCTCTCTCCTACATATAAAGACGCTCGTGTTGTGTCTGGGATAGATTAAAACAACTCTATCACTTGCTTAGTTGCGTGGGGCTGTGAAATAATCCTAATGTCTTATCATTCCTAATGTGTTATAACTGAAAGGTATCCTCCCATAATGGATTTGCCTGGTTGGTGAAAAAAACCAGGTGTCACAGATTTTATCAGGTCGTGGTGTTGTGGCATCAATGCCTGACTTCTATCTAGAGGTCTGGGGACTGATTCCCGGTTAAGAGCATAAACATCTGTACACACGTGTGTAATGTGTGTCTTTCCAACATACAAAGACGCTCGTGTTTGGTCTGGGATAGATTAAAACTAATCTGTCACTTGCCGAGATGCGTGCGGCTGTGAAATAATCCTAATGTGTTGTGAATGAAATATGTGCTCCCATCATGGATTTACCTGGTTCGTCAAAAAAAAATCAGGTATCATAGCATTTATCAATTTGTGGTGTAGTTGTATCGGTGCCTGACTTCTATCTAGAGGTCTGGCTTTCGATTCCCGGTCAAGAGTGCAAAAAGTATTTGTACACACGAATGTAATGTGTGCCTCTCCAATAAAAAAAGACGCTCGTTGTTGTATCTCGGATAGATATAAACTGTCACCTCCCGAGTTGCGTGGGGCTCTGAAATAATCCTAATGTATTGTGATCAAATTATATCCTCCCATAATGGATTTACCAGGTACATTAAAAAACTCGGCTGCAAGAGCATTTATTATGTTGTAGTGTAGTGGGATCAGTGCCTGACCTCTATCTAGAGGTCTGGGGTTCGATTCTCGGTCAAGAGCGTAATAAACATTATTTTGTATACATGTGTGTAACGTGTCTTTCTCCAACATAGAAAGATGTTCGTGTAGTGTCTGGGATAGATTAAAACAGCTCTGTCACTTGCAGAGTTGCGTGGGGCTGTGAAATAATCCTAATGTGTTTTGACTGAAATATATCCTCCCATAATGGATTTGCCTGGTTCGTTAAAAAAAAAAAAAAAAAAAAAACAGGGGTCATAGCTTTTTCTTACGTTGTGGTGTAGTGGCATCAGTGCCTGACTTCTATCTAGAGGTCAGGGGTTCGATTCCCGGTCAAGAGCGTAAAAAACATTTGTACCCATGTGTGTAATGTGTGTCTCTCCAACATAAAGATGTTCGTGTAGTGTCTGGGATAGATTAAAACAGCTCTGTCACTTGCAGAGTTGCGTGGGGCTGTGAAATAATCCTAATGTGTTTTGATTGAAATATATCCTTCCATAATGGATTTACCTGTTTCGTGAAAAAATTCATGTGTTACAGTTTTTTTCACGTTGTTGTGCAGTGGCATCAGTGCATGACTGTCTAGAGGTCTGGAGTTCGATTCCCTGTCTAGAGCGTAAAAAACATTTGTACACACGTGTGTAAAGTGTGTCTCTCCAACATATACAGATGCTCATGTTGTGTCTAAGATAGACTGAAACTGCTCTGTCATTTGCCGAGTTACGTGGGGCTATGAAATAATCCTAAAGTGTTGTTATTGAAATACGTCTTCCCATATTGGATTTAACTGGTTCACCAAAAAATTCAGGTTTCACAGTTTTTACCACGTCCTGGTGAAGTGGCATCAGTGTCTGACTTCTATCTACAGGTCTTGTGTTTGATTCCCGGTTAAGAGTGTAAAAAACATTCGTACACACGTGTAATGTGTGTCTCTCCAACATATAAAGATGCTCGTGTTGTGTCTGGGATAGATTACAACTGCTCTGTCACTTCCCGAGTTGCGTGAGGCTGTGTTGTGATTGAAATATATCCTTCTATAGTGGATTTATCTGGTTCGTGAAAAAATTCAGATGTCACAGCTTTTATCACGTAATGGTGTAGTGGCATCATTGCCTGACTTCCATCTAGGGGCCTGGGGTTCGATTCCGGGTCAAGAGCTTAGAAAACATTTGTACACACGTGTGTAATGTGTTTCTTTCTAACATATAAAGACGCTCGCGTTGTGTCTGGGATAGATTAAACCTGCTCTGTCACTTGCTGAGTTGCGTGGGGCTGTGAAATAATCCTAATATGGCGTGACTGAAATATATATTCCCAAAATGGATTTACCTGGTTCGTCAAAAAATTCAAGTATCACAGCTTTTATCACATTGTGGTGTAGTGACATCCGTGCCTGACCTCTATCTAGAGGTCTGGGGTTCGATTCCCGGTGAAGAGCGTTAAAAACATTTGTACACGCGTGTGTATTGTGTCTCTCCAACATATAAAGACGCTCGTGTTGTGTCTGACTGATTAAAACTGCTCTGTCAGTTGCCGAGTTGCGTGGGGCTGTGAAATAATCCTAATGTGTTGTGACTGAAATATATCCTCCCATAATGAATTTACCTGGTTCATCAAAAAAAAAAAAAGTATATATAAGCATACTGAATAAATAACGGAACACATTATTATATTTGGAATCGCTCTGTGAATATAAGTAAATCGTACAGTATCACCGAATTGTTTTGTTTAGATTGAGAAGTACTGTGGATTTCGGTTAATGAGACAATATTTTGTATTGCGGCTCCGAAAGTACTAAATTTTTGTGAAACTTTAAAATACATGACTTCTAGCTTTAAGGGTTGCTGACCTCTGACAGTACCATGGTGCCGCATGAGGAGTGGAAAAACTGAGAAGTTTCATCGAAACACGTACGCAGAGGAGAAGAAATCAAGAGGGTTCACAACCCCTACCAATTACTACACAGCCCTCGACAATTCCATTGCAGTATGGTAACCGAAAATGCTACAATTTATGAGAAAAAAATAATACAGAGGAGCAAATAAAAGTAAAGTACAAGAGGGAGGAGAAAGGAATCTCAGACGTTAAATAGAAGGCCACTCAGAAGTAATCACAGAACGGCCCAGTGAGACAGCCTTTTTTGGAATACAGGTACTCACACCCAAAATGGAGCCACCCAAAATGGAACCAGGGGCACTGCAGTGCCTGGCACGATGGCCTGGTGCCAAAGAAGAAACAGATTACTGCAGAACAGCACAGCAAGGCCAAGTAGGAAAGTGAAGCACTTTCTCACTCCTGTCCACCTTCCACAGTGGTCCACGATGGCGGACAGAAGGGGCAGGGGTCCCAGACCCCCAAAGCAGGGGCTGGCAGGACCGGTTCTTTGGAGGATACTGGAAGGGAAACATCCGACACTCTGAGCAGGAGGTGCCAGACGGAACTGGCTCTCCAGGAGCCATCCTGGACTCTAAATAAAGGACCGAAGGTTGTTGTGCTGAATGACAAATATCAGAAGAGGAGGATTCTACTATTGAAATTTTTTTTGAAGGGCTATCAGCATTCAAGGTATCTGAGGAGCCATGATGACATGTTGGGGAGGGAAGACGTGTTTTGAGACTACCAGTTAAGGACTGCGATGTTATAGACGTAGCTTCCTTGTCCATAGGGATCTCGATGTCAAGAAATGGTGGCTGCAGAAACGAGTGATAAGATCACTGGAGACGAGGACAGAGGTGGGTCTTGTGACTGCTTTATGACAGGACGACGTTTACTCCTATGGCAGGACGGAATCGAAGCAAAAGACTCCCTATTTCTCAAACCGGACATCAGGGCCCTAATTCGGGCCTCAGCAAAACTTACTTTATCCCTGTTGTGAATAAAAAGGATTTCTCTTTTCAGCCGAAATCAGTCACAATAATTTGAAGACACAGGGTGTGCCTCATGAAAATGGACGCAACAAGGTGGCCCAGGGCAATGTGTGGTATCACCACAGTTAGAACACACTGCCGGGAGGCTCCTTTTGCAGCTGACGACAGTTACGTCCAAAATGCCCGTATACCTGACATTGGTAGCAGCACCTAAGATTTGGGATATAAGGCTTAACATTAAGGGAAAGCCAGGCATCCTTAATAGAGGAAGAACTGCACAGTCAAAAGTTAGCAATAAGGACGGAGTTGGGATGAGAACACCACAAATTTTCTCCTGAAACCTTTCCATTTTAACATATTTGTGGAGCTGTAATTCATCAGAGAGCTTCTCCTCTGAGTAATGGAGTAAGTTCCAGGAAAACACAACTCCCCGACATAGACTAAATGTCACATGGGGAACACAAGAGTACATCGCACTAGGGTCCTAACGCTTCACACGGGAGCCCTCCTCAGGGGATGTAACATTCACCAGAAGGCTACTCGGTACCATTTCCCTGAGTAGACATCGTTGGCTTCCTTTCACAGACCGACACAGTTTCATGATGAGCAGTAAAAATATCAAGATTAACAATGGGCTGCCCATCCAAAGTACGAATGAAAAAATATTTGACAAAATCCACTCTTTCAAGGACACCTAAAAGGACTTCACGGGTAGGTCCGTGGGATTTCTTTGACTGTTCATGGCATTTTGCCTTTGCCAGACCCATGCACCTCAAACGATCTGAACCAGGCTGGTAGGGTTCCAGGGTGGCTATAAGTGATGCACTACCTGAAGGCACGGGTGCCTCAAATGAAGGAGACCGTAAATATGTCTAGGGACGGAACCAGGAACGTCAGAAGTAAAAATAATAATCGCGGCCATATAAACCAAAGAAAACCTTCAGTTGTAGTCCCATAATTTTAAGTATTAGTATAAGTTAGTATAAGCTGGTATTGTAAGTGCAATCTTAGGCATTATTATAAATATAGTCTGTACAGTTCATTAAACCGTTAAATCTTATATTTAAGTCTAGTCTTAGTTGATATTCATAATGTGAGCATGATTCTGTCATTGACTACTACTAAGTCAAGTATTAATGTGAATAATGAACCAGCAGCTTGCCAACAAAGAGACGTGTAACCGCGAAATTCAGCAGAGATTAAAAATCGCGATTATCTTCCTTTTATATTCTAGTCTAGAGATTTGCCTGCTGAAATTAATAGATTTCCCCTTTTGTACTATGCAGAGGTGATTGAGAGCTGTCTGAAATAAGAATATTGAAGATAGTCGTTTGTGAAGCGCGAAATTCATGTTATTGAAGTTGTGTCATCAGTCATGTAGGCGAGTAATAAAACTGATCTGATTCCTAGTTGATTTGGCTTGGTTATGGTTAAAGTTCCTTTCTGCTTAGTATAAAAAAAATTTAAACATCGTAAGTCATACATCTACGTCTGTTAAGTGCAAACATATCTTTTGTCTTCTTTGATGATCTTAGAGAGTCGATAATAGTACAAAGTAATTAGTTGAAGTTTTCGCCGATTCCCGGACACTGTCTTGGTTTAGTATAAAAAGGCACGAGCCGGCGACAACCGCGAGAGAAGAAGTAGCAGTTGAGAAGGCAACACATCTGCGGACTTTCTATCCAGCGTCACTTCATCTCGATTTTCAATCCAGCAGCTGAAGATCCACCATGGCAGCCAAGGTTGTGGGGCACGTGAAATGGTACAACGTTCGGAAGGGCTACGGCTTCCTGATTCGCCGTGATTCAGGGGTGGAAGTGTTCCTTCACTGCTCCTCCATCGTGGCACCCAACCCTGCCCATCCTGTGCCTTCGGTTGCTGCTGGCGAGGGGGTGGAGTTTGTGGTGGAAGAGGATGCTAAGGGCCCTGCAGCTGCTTTCGTCACCGGCCCTGCAGGCCAGGCAGTGCGGGGCTCACTCCACGCCCTCCCCCGTCGTAGACGTCGTCATCAGTTTCCACCTGCTGCTCCTGCCTCCTTCCCTACTTCCTCTGCCTCTACCATCATAGCCATGTGTGTGGAGGTTGCCAAGGCTTTCTCGGGGGGAGATCTGGCAGTGTTTGCCCAGCGCCTGCCCATCATCTTCCAGGTCAACGGGCTCCCTGCCATCTCTATCCCCGAGTCTTTTTCCTCCACACCCGTGGTGCAGAGGAGGCCTGGAAGGAGGGCTGCTCGACGTCATCTTGGGCCATCTGCAACCCCCACCTAATTGGTCCCGAGGGTGCTGCAGCTGCAGCCCTCTACTCCACCGACGAGGATACAGCTGTCGGGCCGTGCAGTCTCCCGCCGGTCTGCTTCCCAGCCTCTCTCAGAGGTGCCCATGGAGGTGGGGGATGTCACACATTCTTCGCCATCTGAAGTTGCAGCTCCTGTTTCTTGTGCACCTCCACCACCAGAGGACCAGACACCAGCGAGCCTCAAGCCTCCACCACCACCACCACCAGAGGACCAGGAACCAGCGAGCCCTAAGCCTTCCCGTTCGTCACGGCACATCTCTTGGGACGACTTTGCCTCCCTTCCACAGCTGGGCCTCGAGATCTTCGAGGACCAGCTGGCCCATTACAAGGACCTGGCACCGGAGGAGCCTGACGAGCGGGTATTTACTAAGGGGGACTTCCGGCGAGCTTTGCTCTCCTTCAACGAGCTGCACCGGGGGTCCCTCCAGGCTGTTACCGACCCCAAGGAGTGTCGTATCATCTCCTACACCCTCGGGGTCGTGAAGTCCCACCTTTCCACTGGTCCTGACTCTGACTCTGACTCTGGATCCCGTTCCTCGACGGTGTAGTACCCAGTCTTTCCGCTAGTGCCTTTTTGTCACTGCCTCCCAACAGCCCTAGCCATCTAGTTCCTGCAACAGCCTGCCTGCCCTACTTCTGCTTCTTGTACCTATTGTGGACTGTGGGTGCATCTGTATGTGTATATATATGTGTATGTATATTCAGTGTGAGTATACTGTAACTGTTTGGCTTAATGGCCACATTAAGGCCGATAGCCATAAAAAAAAAAAAAGACAACCGCACACACACACACACACACACACACCAGTCAGGAGACAGGACTTGTGTGCTGGGCAATCCCCAGGTCCTGTCCTCCCCACTTACTATTTTTTAATCAGCCCATACCCCACTGACCGGGCTAATGTATGGCCCGGCCTGCACTATATGTGCAGGAAATCTTCGAACAAACGACAACCGCCAGACCTCCACTTCTCTTCAACATTGCAGGTTAGTGTCGAACTCTCATCCTCCCCCTTCCCCCCTTTCTCCCTCGCGTCATAAACATTCGTTAATTAACTTGGTCATATTTTCCCCTGATCCCTCTTCTACTGAATGACCAGACCACCACTTCTCTTCAACATTACAGATCATCATGCGTTCAAGCCACTGCTTAGCCGGCGTCACAGACTAAATCACTCTCCCCCCTCCTCTTAGTTCATGTAGCCTAATTAAGAATCTATTGGCTGGTCCATTTGATAATTGTCCATTTGATTGCTGATCTATTTGAAAATTATATTCAGTTGTACATGATTCTTGTGTTATACGTGCTAAATCGTGGGAATATCTTGGTGGTAAACTTTACTTCTTCCCAGTGAATCCAACTGTGACCCCGGGATTAATATATCCAGGTGTATCAGTATTCTTCGAGTATTAATTTAGGCTTGTAAAATTCATAACTCTGGAGTTACAGACCGTGATTATATTTTATCTGCTTTGATCGTTCCCAGTTTGTAGAGTAATCTGTCTCAGTTCTTAGTGCTTAGTAAATCTTAGGTCAAGTCATTTTGAAATTCGAGTTCTGTTATCCTCCAGGGTATAGTGCAGACGAGATTGAGTGGCCTGCAAAGTGTGCTTAATATCGACTGGGTCATGCACTCTCTTCAAAAGTGCACGCTACCACATTTCCCATAAACCCTCTAATAAGATCCCGCTACCACATTCCCATATACTCGCATAAGATCACGCTACCTCATTTCCCATAAATTCTCTATTAATATCACGCTACCACATTCCCATATACTCTAATAAGATCACGCTACCACATTCCCATATACTCTAATAAGATCACGCTACCACATTTCCCATAAACCCTCTAATAAGATCACGCTACCACATTCCCATATAGCCTGCTCTAATAAGATCACGCTACCTCATTTCCCATAAATTCTCTAATAAGATCACGCTACCCATTTTCCATCATCTCTAAATTCTGACCATTACACTGGTGGCTCTAAAATTCTTGCATTACACAGTCTCCCACCCCGGAGCCCAAGAGGAGGCCATACACCAGGGATGACACCATTGGTGACTCCAGAGGTAATGACGGAGAATACGCAGGTAAGCAACATGCGACCTACACAAGGATGTCCCAGTCACGATAGGAGCAACGAGGTCTCCCATTGCCCAATTAATCCTAGCCAACAAGTGACTAACTGATTGACCTGGTCAGGGCCGACCACGCCGCCCATGTAACCAGAGGAAGGGACCAAAGAGGTATAGTGCTGCTGCAGGCTGCACTGTGCAGCATCGCTCAACCTCCAGGACCCCCTTTTCCCAGCATTATGGGACACCACGCAAGGTAAACAGGTGGAGAGGCAACAGTCCCGCCATAGATGGTAGATGGGCAGGGACAAACAACATCACCAGGAGGTCTCCTCCACCAGTGATCTAGTGGGGAGCAACAAGTGCACTAAGCCGACGTTCACCTATTGTAGCAAGGCAGACAGGTCACCCAACCAAAGGATGCCACTGACCTTACTTCAAGCTACACCACCTACGTCAAGGTGGATCCCCCACAGGAGACATCAGAGTCACAGGGCACACTCATATGCTAGGGCCTAAACCCATTAGTGGCTGTAGGTATTGCATTCTCTGAGTCCTCTATCTTGTCCATAAGTGTAATATCAATATAACAGGAGTTAAAGCATATTTCATCATTTATTTCCTATGAGTCATTCATTGAACGGCACTAATATTTATACACAGTCATTTTATTACCACCTAAAGATCAAATTAAGGGGTAGTAGGTACTGATATTTTAAACCAGAGATAAGAGAGTAATATATGATATACATTTCAATGTGTGAGCTGTTTCTCTTATATAAAAACACAAGATTAAGTAGTGTGACTGTGTTTCGTCTTTTAGCTAAATTCATAAGGTAATATAGTTATTTCTCATCTGCTCTCTTGTCCTTATGATTCTATTTAAGACAATATTTCAGCAGTTTAACCTTGTTCTCCCTTCAGTGATTAAGTGGAACAGAAGTCTCTCAGAAAATGGTATAATGACTGCACTGGATACAGTACAGTAGATAAAAAACATTCATGGTTGCATTTTTATTTTAATTATTCATATAATATTATGGGTAATTGCAAAGTAATGCCCACTGCTTTTTAGAACTCGGTTTGCATCCCTCGTCTATTAAGACGGGCAGGTGGTCTGCTTACTTGCTTATTCATACCATTATTTGGGTTCATCTATGTATAATCAGTTTTGAAATACTCATCTTTTCAACTGTGAATCTGTCTTCACCGATGAAGACAGATTCACAGTTGAAAAGATGAGTATTTCAAAACTGAATATACATAGATGGACACATATAATGGTATAAATAAGCAAGTAAGCAGACCACCTGCCCGTCTTAATAGACGAGGGATGCAAACCGAGTTCTAAAAAGCAGTGGGCATTACTTTGCAATTACCCATAATATTATATGAATAATTAAAATAATAATGCAACCATGAATGTTTTTTATCTACTGTACTGTAACCAGAGCAGTCATTATACCATTTGCTGAGAGACTACTGTTCCACTTAATCACTGAAGGGAGAACAAGGTGAAACTGCTGAAACATTGTCTTAAAGAGAATCATAAGGACAAGAGAGCAGATGAGAAATAACTACATTACCTTATGAATTAAGCTAAAAGACGGAACACAGTCACACTACTTAATCTTGTGTTTTTATATAAGAGAAACAGCTCACACAATGAAATGTATATCATATATTACTCTCTTATCTCTGGTTTAAAATATCAGTACCTACTACCCCTTAATTTGATCTTTAGGTGGTAATAAAATGACTGTGTACAAATATTAGTGCCGTTCAATGAATGACTCATAGGAAATAAATGATGAAATATGCTTTAACTCCTGTTATATTGATATTACACTTATGGACATGATAGAGGACTCAGAGAATGCAATACCTACACCCACTAATGGGTTTAGGCCCTAGCATATGAGTGTGCCCTGTGACTCTGATGTCTCCTGTGGGGGATCCACCTTGACGTAGGTGGTATAGCTTGAAGTAAGGTCAGTGGCATCCTTTGGTTGGGTGACCTGTCTGCCTTGCTACAATAGGTGACCGTCGGCTTAGTGCACTTGTTGCTCCCCACTAGATCACTGGTGGAGGAGACCTCCTGGTGATGTTGTTTGTCCCTGCCCATCTACCATCTATGGCGGGACTGTTGCCTCTCCACCTGTTTACCTTGCGTGGTGTCCCATAATGCTGGGAAAAGGGGGTCCTGGAGGTTGAGCGATGCTGCACAGTGCAGCCTGCAGCAGCACTATACCTCTTTGGTCCCTTCCTCTGGTTACATGGGCGGCGTGGTCGGCCCTGACCAAGTCAATCAGTTAGTCACTTGTTGGCTAGGATTAATTGGGCAATGGGAGACCTCGTTGCTCCTATCGTGACTGGGACATCCTTGTGTAGGTCGCATGTTGCTTACCTGCGTATTCTCCGTCATTACCTCTGGAGTCACCAATGGTGTCATCCCTGGTGTATGGCCTCCTCTTGGGCTCCGGGGTGGGAGACTGTGTAATGCAAGAATTTTAGAGCCACCAGTGTAATGGTCAGAATTTAGAGATGATGGAAAATGGGTAGCGTGATCTTATTAGAGAATTTATGGGAAATGAGGTAGCGTGATCTTATTAGAGTAGGCTATATGGGAATGTGGTAGCGTGATCTTATTAGAGGGTTTATGGGAAATGTGGTAGCGTGATCTTATTAGAGTATATGGGAATGTGGTAGCGTGATCTTATTAGAGAATTTATGGGAAATGAGGGATCTTATTCGAGTATATGGGAATGTGGTAGCGTGATCTTATTAGAGGGTTTATGGGAAATGTGGTAGCGTGCACTTTTGAAGAGAGTGCGTGAGCCGTTCGATATTAAGCCACTTTGCAGGCCACTCAATCTCGTCCGCACTATACCCTGGAGGATAACAGAACTCGAATTTCAAAATGACTTGACCTAAGATTTACTAAGCACTAAGAACTGAGACAGATTACTCTACAAACTGGGAACGATCAAAGCAGATAAAATATAATCACGGTCTGTAACTCTAGAGTTATGAATTTTACAAGTTTAAATTAATACTCGAAGAATACTGATACACCTAGATATATTGATCCCGGGGTCACAGTTGGACTCACTGGGAAGAAGTAAAGATTACCACCAAGATATTCCCACGATTTAGCACGTATAACACAAGAATCATGTACAACTGAATATAATTTTCAAATAGATCAGCAATCAAATGGACAATTATCAAATGGACCAGCCGATAGATTCTTAATTAGGCTACATGAACTAAGAGGAGGGGGGAGAGTGATTTAGTGTGTGACGCCGGCTAAGCAGTGGCTTGAACGCATGATGATCTGTAATGTTGAAGAGAAGTGGCGGTCTGGTCATTCAGTACAAGATGGATCAGGGGAAAATATGACCAAGTTAATTAACGAATGTTTATGACGCGAGGGAGAAAGGGGGGGAGGGGGAGGATGAGAGTTCGACACTAACCTGCAATGTTGAAGAGAAGTGGAGGTCTGGCGGTTGTCGTTCGTTCGAAGATTTCCTGCACATATAGTGCAGACCGGGCCATACATTAGCCCGGTCAGTGGGGTATGGGCTGATTAAAAAATAGCAAGTGGGGAGGACAGGACCTGGGGAATGCCCAGCACACACGTCCCGTCTCCTGACTGGCTTTGTGGTGTGTGTGTGTGCGGTTGTCGCCGGCTCGTGCCTTTTTATACTAAACCAAGACAGTGTCCGAGAATCGGCGAAAACTTCAACTAATTACTTTGTACTATTATCGACTCTCTAGGATCATCAAAGAAGACAAAAGATATGTTTGCACTTAACAGACGTAGATATATGACTTACGATGTTTAAATTTTTATATACTAAGCATAAAGGAACTTTAATCATAAACAAGCCAAATCAACTAGGAATCAGATCAGTTTTATTACTCGCCACGGTTTATGGCCTACATGACTGATGACACAACTTTGATAACATGAATTTCGCACTTCACAAACGACTATCTTCAATATTCTTATTTCAGCCAGCTCTCAATCACCTCTGCATAGTACAAAAGGGGAAATCTATTAATTTCAGCAGGCAAATCTCTAGACTAGAATATAAAAGGAAGATATTCTCCATTTTTACTCTCTGCTAAATTTCGCGGTTACACGTCTTTGTTGGCAAGCTGCTGGTTCATTATTCACATTAATACTTGACTTAGTAGTAGTCAATGACAGAATCATGCTCACATTATGAATATCAACTAAGACTAGACTTAAATATAAGATTTAACGGTTTAATGAACTGTACAGACTATATTTATAATAATGCCTAAGATTGCACTTACAATACTAGCTTATACTAACTTATACTAATACTTAAAATTATGGGACTACAACTGAAGGTTTTCTTTGGTTTATATGGCCGCGATTATTATTTTTATTTCTGACGATCCTTGTTCCGTCCCTAGACATATTTACGGTCTCCTTCATTTGAGGCACCCGTGCCTTCAGGTAGTGCATCATTTATAGCTACCCTGGAACCCTACCAGCCTGGTTCAGATCGTTTGAGGTGCATGGGTCTGGCAAAGGCAAAATACCATGAACAGTCAAAGAAATCCCATGGTGTCCTTGAAAGAGTGGATTTTGTCAAATATTTTTTCATTCGTACTTTGGATGGTCAGCCCATTGTTAATCTTGATATTTTTACTGTTCATCATGAAATTGTGTCGATCTGTGAAAGGGAGCCAACGATGTCTACTCAGGGAAATGGTACCGAGTAGCCTTCTGGTGAATGTTACATCCCCTGAGGAGGGCTCCCGTGTGAAGCATTAGGACCCTAGTGCGATGTACTCTTGTGTTCCCCATGTGACATTTAGTCTATGTCGGGGAGTTGTGCTTTCCTGGAACTTACTCCATTACTCAGAGGAGAAGCTCTCTGATGAATTACAGCTCCACAATTATGTTAAAATGGAAAGGTTTCAGGAGAAAATTTGTGGTGTTCTCATCCCAACTCCGTCCTTATTGCTAACTTTTGACTGTGCAGTTCTTCCTCTATTAAGGATGCCTGGCTTTCCTTTAATGTTATGCCTTATGTCCCAAATCCCAGGTGCTTGGTAAAGTGGCAGCTACTTTTTTCCTGTTGTGGTTGAACCCAATGTCCAGTAGTGGTTTTATCATGCACATGTATGTGTTTATGTCACTCACATTGTTTAGGGTCAAATTTTGGCAATTGTACCTACAGTTTGGCCGCCATTTTGTTAAACTTTCACTTTCGTTCCTCATTGCTCTCTGACTGGATCAAGAACCACTGCTAGCCACCAGTGTTATGCTACATGTTCAGAGCTCAACTCCTTACCCTCTGGGCACAAGCGACTGGTCTGGGGTTCCCTTCAAGACCGGGTCTAGAGCATGCAACTAGAGGAACAGGGCATAAAATCTCAGGTCAACCAACCGTACACGTATATTGCCACAAAGATACACAATACTAAACACAATACAATGTACAGATTAATACACTCTCTGAGACACAGAGGACCTGGGTTGGGCTACCGGTGACTGGGCTGCTATAGGTGTCATCCAGGTGTGGGAGGGGTCCCGTCAGGCATACCCTCCCGCAGGAGACATGGGACCACCATCACGGGCCAGGTCGTCTGAGGTGGGTTGTTGGGCAGTGTAGGGGGAGGCTTTCCCTGGTAGGGCCTCGGTGGGTAGGGCAGCCCTCAGGGCTGGGACCGAACAGGGTGTGCAGGTGCGCTTCCTTGTGCCTGTTCCTTTGGGAGAGGACTGCTTGTTGGTGGGGCTGGGGAGGTCTCAGCCAGGAGTCCTGGCGATGCCCCTGTGTGGATGGGGGTTGCTGCTTCGCTCAGGACGAGAGGCTGTCAGGGGCTGCCAGCAGCATCTCTTTCTTGGGGAATCCAACAGTGAGGAGCGACGTAGGGGTGCTGGCTGCAGGGAGCGTATTCACAGACTCACTATGGGGCTGCTCCGGTCATCTCCAGCTACAACTTTCCCGGTGGGCTGGCTCTGTGGGGAGAGTGAGAGGGGTGTCCCACTCAGCCTCTGGAGGTGCGAGATGAGCAAGGGACGTTACCCTTGAGGGGCGTCACAGGAGTGGCGGATGAGTGACGGACTGTGGCCACTTCCTCTCCGACTGGCACAGGGGGAGCCGCCGCAGTTCAAGTATCCACTTGACCCTGGGACTGCAGGTGAGAGAAGGATTGTGGCCGTCACTATGGTTCTGCTTCTTGTGGAGGCTGCAGTTGAGGGAAGGACGCTGGCCGTTCCCTCCCCAGCACGGACAGTGGCTGTCGTCACGGTCTTGCAGGGGGTGGTAGACGAGAAGCATACAGTGGCTGCCTTCTCCCTGACACAGACGGTGGCTGTCGTCGCAGTTCTACCTTGGACCATCAGGGAGCAAGTCCCACCCCGATCCTGGTGAGTGCTGGTCTGGCCCGAGAGTAGTGCAACGGGGTGGCGTACTGCCAGCAGGCTCCATTGAGGGGAAGAGGGGCTTCTGATGGTAGGGGACGTATGCCCTTTTGGCTCGGGCCCTTCCTCCGCCTCCCTGTGGGCTCTCCTTGGTGCTGGTCTTCCCGGTGCTGGCATTTCAGAAACCTTTCGGTGGTAGGGCCTCAATCTTTGAGCATTCTGAGGAGTCACAGTGATGCTTGCCATGCATAGGAGGGACGTAAATTTTTTTGGATATGTCAGGGCAAGGAGAAGCATCGATATGAACGTCTGCCACAACCACGGAAAGCAGAAACATTAGTTGAAAAAGGTGGGTTACCACTCGCCTCACAAGCAGCAGAGGCGTCGGCAATGTCAGCTTGCAAATCACTGAAGCCTCCAGCCAACGAAGCTGTGGCAGTGGCAGTCAGAGTAAAGGGTTTGCAAACACCATTCCCACATGCATTACTAATTTAGGGACAACATCCAGCAAATCACCAGTTGGAGAAGTGGTCTTTATAATTGTTCGAGGCAACTTCTGTGACACAGAATGATGCACAGGTGCTCCAGAAAGGACACAAGCAACAATGGGCTCGAAGAAGCATGTCTTGACTCTCATTTTACCTCAGGTAACGAAACCCTCTCACATGTACAAATGGACAAAATCTCCTTCTCCAGGTAGTACTTTTTAGAAAGTACAGCATCAGCGAAATTTGTATGTGAGTTGTGGGTATTTGTGAGTGCATTTCAGAGGTTGGAGAGTTAGGTGTGGCAAGGCGATTTAAAAAACCAGTGAGTTGGATAAAAGAGAGAAAATGATAGAATATCAGGAGAAGTTGAAAAATGAGTGGAACGCAGTGAAAGATCAGGAAAATGGCAGTGTAGATGAGGAATGGCAGTTGTTTAAAGAGTTCTGTTGTGAGGCATGCGGAAGAAGTGTGTGGCGTAAGACGAGTGAGTGGTGGTGTAAGAAAGGGGCGTGAATGGTGGTGTGAGGAAGAATCTATGACTGTGGCTGAGAAGAGACGTGCATATGAAGTGTGGCTGCAGAGGAAGGATAAGATGTCATATGAGAGGAATAAGGAAAAGAGGAATAGAACGAGAATGACTGTGTGTGCTGTAAAATTGGCAGCAAATGAGATGTGGGGTAGGCAGTTGACTGAGAATTTTCAACAGAATAAGGAAGGAGGTGAAATGGGGGCGAAAAGGAGAACCTGGAAAGGAAGTGTGAGTAAACGCAGTGGATGGAAGGATGTTAATTGAGATGGATGCAGTAAGGAAGAGATGGGCGGTGTATTTTGAAAGATTGTTAAATGAAGAGAAGGAAAGGGAGGCTGAGATTGTGGCAGATGGAAGGATGCAAGGAGTAAATGTGTTTGGAGTGTTGAATGATTCTTTGATCGCAATGGAGGAAGTGCAGGAGGCAGTAAAGGTGATGAAAGCAGGGAAAACTGTAGGTATGGATGAGTGTGCTGTGGAGTGCCTGAAAGTTGGTGGAACGACTATTGCTCAGTGATTAGTACGATTGTTGAATGTGTGTTTTGTGAGTGGTATGGTGCCAGTTGACCGGGCAAGTGCTTGTGTAGTTCCATTGTATAAAGGTAAGGGTGATAGGTATGAATGTACCAGCTTTATAAGTCTGTTGAGTGTTGCAGTTAAGTTGTATGGCAGAGTATCAATTAAGAGGAGTTAGGGTACAAGGGGAGTGATTGGTGATGAGGAGTGTGGCTTTAGGAGAGGTAGGGGATGCGTGGATCAGGTATTTGCAGTGAAACAGGTGTGTGAAACTTATTTAGCAAAGGTAAGGATGTGTTTTGGTCATTCATGGATTTAGAGAAAGTGTATGATAGAACTAATAGGAAGGCTTGGTGCACTGTTTTGAGATTGTATGGACTTGATGGTAGGTTGTTAAAAGGAGTGAAAAGTTCTTATGTAAATAGTAAAGCATGTGTAGAGTGGGAAATACTGTGTGTGATTGGTTTCCTGTGAGAACGGGACTACAGCAGGGATGTGTGACGTCGCCTTGGTTGTTTAATATTCATATGCCTGGTGTTGTTAGGGAGATGAATGCGAGAGTGTTAGGCTGTGAGTCTCATGAATGCTGATGGTAGAGAATGGAATCTGCATCAGCTGCTGTTTGCTGATAATACTGCACTAGTGGCTGATTCAGAGGAGAAATTGAGACAGTTGGTAGAGGAGTTTGGATGAGTGAGTGAAAGGAGGAATTGGGAGTAAATGAGAATAAGAGTAAAGTGATGAAGTGTACGAGGTAGGTACAGTAGATGGTAGGAGGTTGAATATTGTTTTGAATTGTGAGTTGCTTGAGGAGATAGAGTATTTTAAATATTTAGGGTCACATGTTGCTGTGCATAGAAGAATGGATATACAGCAGATGTGAAGTTTTGAATGAATGAAGTAGGAAAGGTCCTTGGAGGAATTAAAAAAGTGTTTGAATGTTTTTCGCTTAGAATGGAAGTAAAAAAAAGGCTGTATGAAGGTGTAGTGGTACCGACTGCATTATATGGGGCTGAAACATGGAATATGGGTGTGGCAGAGAGGAAAAGTTTGAATGTAATGGAGATGAGGTGTCCGTGGAGTATGTGTGGAGTGACATGTATGGATCAAGTGGGAAATGATGAAGTGTAATGGAGAACTGGAGGTATGAGGGAAATAGCTGATCGAGTTTAGCAGAGAATGTTGTGATGATCTGGGGATATGCTAAGAATGGATGAAGAGCGATTGGTGAAAAAATAACTGGCTCCGATGTGAGAGGTGTAAGGCTGAGAGGAAGACCACGAATAGGATGGATGAACAACGTGAAGAGAGCGTTAGATGCGAGAGGGATGTCTGTTGTGCAAGGAAGAGTGGCTGCACATGATAGGAATTATTGGAGAGAAATTGTGAATGAATAAATGGTAATGCAGCCCTGAAAGGATATTCTCCTACACTGGGGGAGGCAGTGGCTCAATCTGTACAGAGGTGGCCTGCGGTCCTACCGGACTCAGGTTCAAATCCTTGCTGGGGCAGGGAACAGTTTAAGGATTTGAATTTCATGTAAAGCAGACTTTACCGATCTACCAGAAGACCCGCCAACATGTAAAAATACCCCCAATAATACCAATACAACAGTCCTGTATGAGACAGCCCTAGCATGTATTCAATATGGATGGTGGGTGTTAGTTCCGAAGTGTATGATATGTAGGAGGACTACTGGGGCTTGGAAGCAGGCTGTGAAGCCTACGCCCAGAGTCGAGCACACACACACACAAAAAAATAAATTTGGTCTGATCAGTGGATCAGGTCAGGTGCGGGTAAGGGGATGGGTCCATTATGATGTGGCAGGTGTAAACCAGTTCTGCTGTCAGGCCTTGCTGCAGATGTCGCTGATTACACTGTGCATGTTACTCATGCCGTGTGGTGCGGTGAGGATCTGTCCCTTCTCCCCTTAGGGCTAAGATACAAATAAATGTGTGTGTTTGGATGAGTAAATTTGGAATGTCATCCTGTCTCGGCTACCTCCCTTTCTCTGGGAATAGTCTGGGTGTATATGGTAGATAGATAGACAGCATCAGGACCCCCACAGGGATAGCATTTAAGGGGCCCTGGGGAATCACTGGTATGACTTGGTCTGCCACAGGAGACACAGACACCAGCAAAGTTAGCCTGTGCATGACAGCAAAATTGGCTAATACGTCCATACCCATCACAATGGAGACATTACTTTCGGGTCGGCATGTATGGCTTCACAGGACGTGACAGCCAAACCAGTCTCACAGAAGTAGGTAAGGTTAGCTTATCAAATCTCAGGAACAAGGTCAGAGTCGGGTTCAAAATACCATTTATCTTCTGCAGGCCCTTAACCCATCACGTCCTGAGGTTTTCCGCACATCCGACATCCCCTAATCCCGAGGTATTTTCGAACAAATTTTTTTGGCTAAAACCTTCGCTTTTGGTGAGAAACATCGAAAATTCAAAGAAATCGCTCACCTGAGGTTTAAAATACTCAATCCAGGTAGGAGTTCCTCCTTACCTGTCTGGGTTTTCTAACATGCTGGCACCAAAGAAAACGAGTTCTATGGGAGGGTAACTATTTTATCCACTCATAAACGGTATTTATTTATTTACTTGGTACGAATTTATATGTAGTATGAGAGTATATTGGTTTTCAAGCAGTAATAAAGGCATTATAAGCATTGTTTCACTCACTAACTAATCACCATACCTGACCTTTTTTTTGCCACATTACCTGATCATTATTTCTGACTGTTTCTTCTTCTAATGCTGTTTAAACATTGTCCTTCACATTGTCACATATCTTTATTGGCCAGGCCACTGGTAACAGGTGAATTGCCAAGACAATGGCGTGAGGGGGGGAGGGGGGAGGTTATGCGGTGTAAGACATTGTCCCTGCTTGGCATCTTGTAGAGGATTAGAGGAAGGTGTCCCGTGTATACATACAAAAAATCATGCGCGAAAATTGAAAATTGTGCAAATTAGGGACCTTGCAATTGCACGACGTACCGGTACTTCGCCGGGACTGGCAAATGCAAATCGTTGCAACATACCCATAAGTCGAGGGGACGTCTCGGGTTAAAGGTCACGATACCAGAAGATTGCAGTTCCTCCAACAACTGTGCCTCTGAGTATCAGAGATCACAAAAAAAAAGACACCCTACGTTGGTTAAAAGTCATGTAAAGAACACAGGTAACATTGGTACCAGAAATATGGTTCAGAACCATTAAGCTGCAGCTCTCTTATGAGGAAGACACCTCGACAAGGATGCTGCCAACCTCCTGTGAAGAGATTTTTGGCTGTCTACCACAAACAGACACAATTGCACGGTGTAAATGAAGGATGTCCATGTCTAGCATTAACCCAGCTAGAGCAGATTTCAACACTAGATATTTAGCACAGAATGGAGACCCTTTCTCATCTAAGTTCAACCTCAGAACTGCACTAACTCGGCGTGAGTGCCTCACAGTCCAAGATGGATTCTGAGGGAAAGGATAGTCCTCAGAGACCTGGAAGAACTCCAGAGTGGCTATTAGATATCTTGATTGAGGTTGTCCCGGAAAAGTTCCAGAGTCGTCATCAGTATTATTTATTAGCAAAGCTATAGAGTATACAAAATACTGTACTTCATTCCTCTACCCCTCCACCCACCATGAAGCCCAACAATGGGAGGTCATATGTCAGGGATAACACCACTGGCAACCCCCGAAGTAGCTAGAGTATACGCAGGTAACCACTGAGGGAACCAGACATGGATGACTCCAGGACAATTGGAGCCAACATGCCCTCCAGTGCCCACTTGCCCCTAGCCATCAAGTGACCAGCCAGTTGACCTGGTCGGGCCCAACCAGGTCGCCCGTTTAGCCAGAAAAGGAGACCAAAGAGGTGTGTTGCTACCTGCAGGGCGTATCATGCAGCATCACTCAACCCCCAGGACTCCAGTCTTTCAGCATTACGGGACACCACGCATGGCAAACACGTGGGGAGACAAAAACCCTGCCCAAGATGGAAGATGGGCAGGCATGAGCAACATCACCAACAGGCCTCCTCTGCCAGAGATGTAGGGGGTACTTGGTCCACGAGGCTTACAAATGCCGAGCCCTATAAAGGTGGGCACGTAGCCAGAGTAGGTGGCACTGTCGGCCACGCTTCAAGCCCCGCCACCATGTCAAGGTGACCTTCCCTCAGGGGAGCAGCAAGCAGTTCATGGAGAGTAAAAAAAAGAATTATATGGTTCTCCTCCACTAGATCTAAAGGAAATACCTAATCTGCCCTGTTGATGGCGAAAACAGCTAAATGGCTTGGCGAGATCTGATTTAGAAACATTATAAAAGTGCTCTGTCAGGGCTATAGCTACCTAAGAGGACTTGGATACAGAAGTCCAATGGATTTGAAGTACCGGGGGAGAAAGTGAACACCTGCCCATTATTTTTTTTCACCTTCTTGCAGACCAGTGGTAAAGGAGTGGACGAGGTGACAGACAAGAAATTTGTTCTGCACGAGGTGCAATGTGAGTTTTTCATAACTCATCTGCATCTGTCAATAACTGACATGAGCTTTCTTTTACTGAATATTTAAAAAGACAATATCTGTATTCCTTCTGTATCTCCTACTAGCAGCTTTGTAGACTCCCGCAGCCAAAGCACACTCCTCATTCCACCAGGGCACATATCTCCTGCAAAACTTTCCAGATGTTTGAAGAATAGGGAAAAGACCAGCCAGATATGCAGTAGATGTTAGATACTGTTCTACATTATCAGCACTCTGAAAACAAGAAACTCTACAGTCAAAACTACGGTGTTATGCAAACACTTCCCAGTCAGCCTTACTTAAACACAGGTAAGGGACAAGCTGTGCTGCCACAGAATTTCATGTCTTTATCACAATAGTGTAATTATCACTACCGTGCAATTCGGCAAAGTCTTACAATAAAAGTCCAAAGAACAATCAGGGGAGACCAGCGTAAGATTGAGGACAGAGTACCTTTATCACATGAAAATCCGTCGAGTTGCCAGTCTAAATCTTCATAGATGTCAAGAAATTACCACGTGAATTACACAGAGTATCAACCCACAAAGTATGACACCAATTTGATCTCCTAGTAGAAGAAAGTGCCTAGGAAGTTGACGAATGACGTGATCAAGATCGGCATGTGAAACAGGTAAAGAGGGAGTTAAGTAAAGGATGAGAAATATATGTCCTCTCCAGGTGCAACTGAACAGCCACAACCTGTAGGGATGTCCGGACAGAAAAAGAAGTGAATGGAATACTTGTGCAGCACAGAATATCACAGCCACCTTGAGAGCCACAGTCCACAAGTGGTGGTGAGTAAAAAGCTGTATATCCTCTAGGAGCAGTAAGTGGCATGTTTCCAACCATAGTTTCCAGAAGGCCAACACAGAAAGGGTGAAACTCAGACAAAAGCAACTGAAGTTTGTCCCATTTGGCTCTAATATTTCTAAATTTCCACTGCAGAGCAACATTTACTGAACCAGGAATAGTTGATTATATTAATGCCTTGGTGGGAGGAGGATCTGGATAAGGTGCCGGACTGTACACGTGACTAGCAAGCTGGTGTGGATTGATGCATATGATGGCTCTTAGAAAGAGACTGCCCAGCACCATGAACTCACACTTAGTGCTGACCATCCAAAGGCAAATGTGTGAAGGAGGAAGAAGAAATAATTTGTTGAAAAAGCTGCTTGCAGGTCGCCCTAGGTGAAATAGGGAAGCCAGCACCAACACCAGAAGCCTCAGAAGTAGAAGTAAAGTCCACATGAACAGAACCTGTGATGATATCCTATTCGACAGAATTGAAGCAACAGCGATCTGTTTGACACAAGTGGAAGCCAGACCACTGCTGAAATACCAGCTTCAATTTGCACCGTACTTGACTCCAGTGATTCCATGTCAAAGGGAACAGCAAACAGGTTCACAAAATGTTCCCCAACAGAGACTTTAGGTAGATGGTCTTCATACTCAAAGGACTATGAAGAACCACAGCAACACTAGCCAGGTACATACAGAACTTTGGGAAGGCTGGACAAGGCAGGATCAAGAGACTCATCAATATGGACATGCACCACCACCATGAAACCCTCAGCCATCAAGGTTGGGGGAAAAACAGTCTGAGAAGAGGGTGGGTGTACACCAGCTGCACAAGCAGTACTAACTCTGGGAACAGCATCCTACAAATCAGCAGATGGAACAGTGAGCAATGGAATAGAATGAGGAAGCCTCCGAAACACAGGACGGCATACATGAGCACCAGAAAGGACAGAAGCATAAGGAACCCTGGACTAGAAGAACAGAGTCTGGACTTTCGTCTATGCTTCATGAAACGAATCCTTCTCATGTGTATGAATGAACAGAATCCCTTTCCCAGGCAGTAGTGAGGAGAGCACAGAGAAGATACAGCATAAGGACCCTCACAGTGATAACATTTAAGGGGCCCTTAATAGTCGCCAGCATGGTTTGGTCCACAATGGGAGACTGACACCAGGAAGGCCAGCCTGTGCACGGTGGCAAAAGAGGGTAACATGACCGTACTCTTGACAGTGGAAACACCACTTTGGGGTTGGCACATATGGCTTCACAGGAATTGTCAGCCGAGAAAATGTCATAGAACCAAGCAAGATTAACTTGTCAAATGTCAGGGACAAGGTCATTGGGGTCAGAATACCATCTGTTTTTTCTGCAGGTGCTCAACAGTCACAACTCCATAAAATCATAGTTCCTCCACCAATGGTACCTCTGAGTATCAGAGGAGGTCACAGATAAAAATGGCGCCCATACACCGGTTAAATGTTGCATGAGGAACACAGTATGCATCCACATCAGAAACAAAGGTTAGAGCCTGTAAGTGGGAGCTCTCCCTTTGGCAGGTCACCTCAGTAAGGATACTTCTATACCCCTGGGAAGAAACTTTAAGTTCCTGACCACAAACAGAAACAAACGCATGATGCAAGTCAAAAATGTCACTGTTTAATAATGACCCACCCAAAGAGGATTTAAGTACCAGATATTTTGCTTATGACTCAGGTGCTGTTTCATCCAGGACTGACCCCAAGGCCACACTAGGCCAATGGAAACACCTCACAATCTCATATGGACGCTGCAGCAAAAGCAGGACTGTCCCCAAGGGCCTAGTAAGGCTCGAAGGTTGTAATAAGCAATACAGAGTCAGTGGCACATGCAGGGTCAGCAACAGAATTATTATTTATTAAGGCCATCTACATCAAAGCAGGACTTCATTCCCTCACCTTCCCACCCACCCACCATTGTGCCCAAGAGGAGGTCATACTGTATATCAGGGAAAACACTGCTGGTGACCCCAGAGGTAGCGAGGGAGTAGACGCAGGTAACTACCAGGAGACCCAGACAAGAGTGACATCAGGACAGTAGAACCCAAAGACTGGAGATCATAGGAAGCAGGAAATACGGACAGAGGGAAACCGATCCAGAGTTGACCTGTTGCATAAATGCAGGACTGGGAGTAACGGTTAACTCTTGCATTAGGGAGTTGGACAGAAAAGGGATGAGAGTTTGCTGCTAGATGTGTGCTACACGCCCGTCGTAGAGGTGGAGGAATGCATGCAGACAGTTCAGAGGAGCAGTGACCATTGAAGTAGCAATAGAAAAGAGATAAAGATGCAACAGAGCGGCGAAAAGACAGAGGTTGAAGGGAGTCAGTAAGAGGAGGAGAGTTAATGAGATGAAAAGCCTTTGACTCCACCCTATTGAGAAGAGCTGTATGGGGGGAGCCTCCCCACACATGAGAGTTGTACTCCACACAGGAGCAGATAAAACCCCTGTATAGAGTCAACAATTGTGCAGGGGTAAAGAAGGAACGGAATCGGCTTAGCACACCTAATCTCTTGGAAGCAGATTTTACAAGGGATGTAATATGATCTTTCCAGGATAAGTCCCAAGTAAATGAAACCCCAAGCATGTTCAAGGATGATGCAGGATTAAGCTGAATATTATTAAACATTAGTGGGTATACCTGTGGAAAAATTTGGCGGGTTGATAGATGTAAAAACTGAGTCTCTGATGCATCAAAAACTACCAGATTATTTTTTACCCCACTCAGAGATACGAGCCAAGTCAGACATTACGTGTGCCATAGCCTCATCCCTTGTTTGCTGAAGTAACTGCTGAGATGAACATTGCGGGAACCGAATGGAAAGGTGAAGGGTGGAGTCATCAACGTATGAATGGATATGGTTAGATGTACAGCTTAGAAGGTCATTGATGAATAAAAGATTGGTGATAGGACAGAGCCCTGAGGAACACCACTGTTAATAGATTAGGAGAAGAACGATGGCCGCCTACAACAGCGACTATAGAACGACCAGAAAGGAAACTAGAGATGAAGGCACAGATAGAACGATAGAAACCGTAAGAGGGCAGTTTGGAAATTAGAGATTTATGCCAAATAGAACAAAGACTTCTTTTACATTTTTAACTCTTCACATAGTGATGCGTTTACATCTGTTAGAAAATACACAGTTGAGCTGTTTAAGCCTACAAATCTTTGCAAATTATCACCCCTGCACAGCCACCTTACCTTAGTGTATAAAAGAAATTCGTTCATAATTTCATCTTTCTTTTGACATTGCATTGCAAACAATTGCGAGTTGAGTGGATGTGTTTTGATTTTATTAATTGTTCTGTTACACACTATCAGTGAATCTTGCAGTTCACTACTGAGTTGCTTGGCTACGAAATGGTGTTTGTTTAATATACAGTGAACAGTACATACCCATCAGGTACCATTTTCTTGCTTTAAGTAGCAAAACCTCTGTAGCGACCGACTATTTCTGGTGCTCCATCAGTAGTCACTACAGTAATATTGCACATATGTATACTGAACATTTCCAAATACTCCTCCATATACCGAAAAATTGTCTCACTTTTTGCATCAGCTTTAAGATACTTGGAAAAAAAAAATGTCAACAATGCACCTTTGACTTGAACTGGAATACCTCACATAGGCCATGTGGATATAATGAACAGCCGAACGTTGGAGACAAAACTTGGAGTGTTGAAGTTCAGATGTCAATGTTTTTTTCCACATCATCGGCCATGTCATCAATTTGTCGTTCTACTGCGTTGGCACTTAATAGAAGACGTTTTAGGACAGGAAAGTTTTTTTTTTTTTTTTTTTCCATAACACATTCAGTCACCTCTTTACTTGCTGGAATATTGATCTCACAAACTGTATGCGATAATCTTCTCTTGGCTATGGTGAGGGAAATATTGTATGAAGCCTTCAGTCCTCCTTCATAATCAACATTGGCAGGTGCTTTGAGAAATGTCTTTTAATTTGGTTGATTCTTTAATTTTTCTTTCAGTGCCTTAAAATAATCAAGATCTTTGTTCTTATGAGAGCGAACTCCTTCAAGGTGGTCTTTCATACTCGCAGGCTTCATGGCATCATTACTGAGTCTTCAAATAACATGCACATAGGCATTGTTTCACTGGTAACCAACGTGACGAATCCAAATTTCAAATATTTTTGTGAAAAATGTCGACAGCTGCCATTATGTTCGTTAGTAAAGGCACATCAGTCACTTCATTGACACCACTCCTATCGCTATGGATGTTGAAAGTGAACTGGTTCTCCAGAGTCGAGAGTCTGGGTTCGTATGTGGTGGGGGGAGTACGCTCTGTACGGGAAGTGAACGGGAATATTATGCGTACATATATCCTTCCTGGGACAGGGGAGATGAGAGAGACAATAGGGAGGGTGGGAGGCACGATGGGTGGGGTACAAATATGCAGGAAGTGAACGGGACAAGAGTTTTGAAGATCACATGTGTACAGTAAAGACAGTTAATATGTTTATTCGTTATTAGTAAGAATGTGCACACGACTAAAGAAAATCAGAGTAATTCATCCATGTGAATGGGACATTATAATGGTGTGGTTACGTCATGTGATTCTGACTAATGATATATAAATTACGATACCATTTTGTTTCAGTAAAATTAATCTAAAATATATGATAAACACCAATTATGCATAAATCATGTACTAATAGTCCGTATTATTGCATGCTATTGTTTCTTTATCTATCTATCTATTGTCAGACGCCTTATTCCCGTAAGGGATGGCCACAAACAAATCGCCTCCATGTCACCCTGTCTCCCGCCATTTCATTGCCCTGTTCCCAGTTCACACCCCCCTCTCTCATATTCTTTGTACTTGATTTAAATTTCTTATACGCATTTCATCTTTCGACTCCAGTAGATTGCTTGATCCGCAATCAACCTTCCATCATTCAATGACCCCTTATCAATCCCCAACCAATTATTGACCCCTTTTTGACCTCTCAGAAATTTATCGACCCCTTGGATAGTCTCATAGATCCCTGGGGGTCGCTATTGACCACGGAGGGGATCCGTGCTCTAGGTGAATGGAAGATTTGCTAGTGGCTCATATCCCATCCCTGTTGTATAATCACAACACTGTTCCGTCTTTGTCGCTCGATAGTCATAAGTCATTGCCATTTTAAGGAAGTGCTGAAATGCAGCAGTAATAATTATTCACACGATCCCACCGTAGCCTAACTAGTTGGTTGTATTAGACGGGAATATATTACCTTAGCATGCTCTCTTCCTTCGGCTGAATAAAATAGTTTGGTGTTGGTGGAAGCAAAGTTACTTAAAAATTCCAATGATTAAATTATATTAGGACGGCACCTTATGGAGATGGCTACTGATATAGGTGAGGCGCGTGGGATATTTCTTTAATAATCCTTGTGCCTCACAACATACGTCAGTCAATTTAAGTTATTGCTACACCTACCACTGGTAGGTTGTATTCACCTAAGGGTATTATGCAGTCAGGGTGTTATCGGTATGGTTCAGATGCAATAAGAGTTTTAACCTACTGTAGTAAACACGTATGTGTCCCAAATATAGCCCACTTAACCCGTAAATATATCACAGTGATATAATAACAGTGATATAATAAAGAGACAGGCCAGAGAAAGGGATGGGGGATGGAGTTATCCCCGTACCCTGAAGATTGGGTCTATGAATGTGCGTGGATGTAGTACAATTGAGGCTAAAAGGGAGGAGATTGGGAGAATGTTTGTGAGAAGAAAGTTGGATGTGTTAGCTTTGAGTGAAACGAAGATGAAAGGGAAGGGGGAATCTATGTTTGAAAGTGTGAATGGAAGATTGTCAGGTGTTGATAGAGGAAGGGCAAGAGAAGGTGTGGCCTTGTTAGTGAGTCCGGAAGTACAGCAGCGTGTGATTGAATGGAAGGAGGTGTCATCGAGACTGATGTGGGTGAAAGCGAAATTTGAATGTGAGTTGTGGGTGTTTGTGAGTGCATATGGGCCTGGTAGTGAAAGGGATGAACAAGAGAAGGAGTCTTTCTGGAATGATGTTGATGAGTGTCTGCAGAGTTTTGGAGCCAATGTGAATGTGGTAATGATGGGAGATCTGAATGCTAGAGTGGGAAATGTAGCAGTTGAAGGCGTAGTTGGTATGCATGGTGTGCCTGGAAGAAATGAAAATGGGGAACGAATGATAGCGATGTGTGTTGAGCGAGAGATGGTGATTGGGAATACGCTGTTTGAGAAGAAAGATATTTATAATTATACATGGGTGAGACAGGAGGGTGGATGGGTTGTTGATAGAGCCTTGATGGACTATGTGGTTGTGTCTAGGAATGTAATAGGAAGCTTGTTGGATGTGAGAGTTCTGAGAGGGGAGGGTGGAGGTATGTCTGACCACTACCTGGTGGAGGGAAAGTTAAGAGTAGGTAAGAGATGGGTGAGAGCTAGGAGGGTTAGGTGTGGCAGGGAGGTTTTGAAAGTGAGTGAGTTGGATAAAAGAGAGAAAAAGATAGAGTATCAGGAGAAATTGAAAGATGAGTGGAACGCAGTGAAAGATCGGGAAAATGGCAGCGTGTAGGAGGAATGGCAGTTGTTTAAGAGTGCTGTGGTGGGGCATGCAGAAGAGGTGTGTAGTGTGAGACGTGTGGGTGGTGGTGTAAGAAAAGGAAGTGAATGGTGGTGCGAGGAAGTAAGTATGGCTGTGGCTGAGAAGAGACGTGCATATGAAGTGTGGCTGCAGAGGAAGGATGAGATGTCATATGAAAAGTATAAGGAAAAGAGGAATAGAGCGAGAAGGGCTGTGCGCGATGCTAAAGTGGCAGCAGATGAGAGGTGGGGTAGGCGGCTGACAGAGAATTTTCAACAGAATAAGAAAATGTTTTGGAAGGAGGTGAAAAGGGTGCGAAAGGGAGAGTCTGGGAAGGAAGAACGAGTAAAAGCAGAGGATGGAAGGATGTTAATTGAGGTGGATGCAGTAAGGAAGAGATGGGCAGAGTATTTTGAAAGATTGTTAAATGTAGAGGAGGAAAGGGTGGCTGAGATTGTGGCAGATAGAGGAGTGCAAGGAATAAATGTGTTGGGAGAGTTGAATGATTCTTTGATCACGAAGGAGGAAGTGGAGAAGGCAGTAAAGGAGATGAAAACAGGGAAAGCTGCAGGTATGGATGGGTGTGCTGTGGAATGCCTGAAGGGTGGTGGAGTGACTATTGTTGACTGGTTAGTAAGATTATTGAATGTGTGCTTTGAGAAAGGTATGGTGCCAATTGACTGGGCAAGTGCTTGTGTGGTCCCGTTGTATAAAGGCAAGGGTGATAAGTATGAATGTACTAGCTTTAGGGGTATAAGTCTGTTGAGTGTTGTAGGTAAAGTGTATGGTAGAGTGTTAATTATGAGAGTTAGAGAGGGTACAGAGGGAGTGAATAGTGATGAGCAGTGTGGCTTTAGGAGAGGGAGGGGATGCGTTGATCAGGTGTTTGCTGCGAGACAAGTGTGTGAAAAGTATTTAGCGAAAGGCAAGGATGTGTTTTGGGCATTTATGGATTTAGAGAAAGCGTATGATAGAATTGATAGGGAGGCTTTATGGACTGTTTTAAGATTGTATGGACTTGATGGTAGGTTACTAAAAGGGGTGAAAAGTTTTTATGTAAATAGTAGAGCGTGTGTAAGAGTGGGAAATGATGTGAGTGATTGGTTTCCAGTGAGAGTGGGGCTGCGACAGGGATGTGTGATGTCGCCTTGGTTGTTTAATATTTACATGGATGGTGTTGTAAGGGAGGTGAATGCAAGAGTTTTAGGTGGTCTGAGTCTGGTAAATGTTGATGGTGGAGAGTGGAATCTGAAGCAGCTGCTGTTTGCAGATGATACTGCACTGGTGACTGATTCAGAGGAGAGATTGAGACAGTTGGTAGAGGAGTTTGGAAGGGTGTGTGAAAGGAGGAAATTGAAAGTAAATGAGAATAAGAGTAAAGTGATGAAGTGTACGAGGTTGATAGATGGTAGGGGGATGAATATAGTTTTGAATGGTGAGTTGCTTGAGGAGGTAGATTGTTTTAAATATCTAGGGTCACATGTTGCTGTGGATGGAAGAATAGATGCAGAAGTGAAGTTTAGAATAAATGAAATAGGAAAGGTTCTGGGAGGAATGAAAAAAGTGTTTAAATGTCGTTCGCTTAGAATGGATGTAAAGAGAAGGCTGTATGAGGGTGTTGTGGTACCAACTGCATTATATGGGGCTCAAACATGGAATATGGGTGTAGCAGAGAGGAAAAGTTTGAATGTAATGGAGATGAGATGTCTGAGGAGTATGTGTGGAGTGACGCGATGGATCGGGTGCGAAATGATGAAGTGCGAAGGAGAACTGGAGTTGTTCGGGAGATGGCTGGTAGAGTTGAGCAGAGGGTGTTGCAATGGTTTGGGCATATGGAGAGAATGGATAATGAGCGATTGGTGAAAAAGATAACTAGATCTGATGTGAGAGGTGTAAGACTGAGAGGAAGACCACGAATAGGATGGATGGACAGTGTGAAGAGAGCGCTGGATGCAAGAGGGATGTCTGTTGAGCAAGGAAGAGTGGCTGTGCGTGACAGAAATAAATGGAGAGAAATTGTGAATGAATAAGTGATGACGCAGCCCTGAGGGGATATTCTCCCGCATTTGGTCTGATCAGCTAGTCAGGTCAGGTGCGGGTAAGGGGATGGGTCTTTTATGATGTGGCAGGGGTAAACCAGTTCTGCTGTCGGGCCCTGCTGTGGATGTCACTGATTGCATTGCGCAGTTGACCTTTGTGCGGTGTGATGCGGTGAGGATCTGTCCGTTCTCCCCTTTGGGGCTAAGATGCGAATGAATGTGTTTGAATGGATGAGTAAATGGAGAGTGAGTCGTCCTGTCTCGGCTACCTCCCTTTCCTTGGGGGAAGCAGCCTAGGTATATAGATAGATAGATAATACATGAGGATTAGAGTATGAATACAAGTAAAGATGGTAAGTTTTTAATAAATGTAAGCACCTCGTGAGCAATTACAGTGTTGTCTCCTCGGCAATGAACTCACTAACGATTCTGTCGACTCTTTTCCTCCTGGGCATCCAAGTTCCTCCCACGCTCGCCTAGCGTTAGCAATGACAGCCATTCTCTTGGTCATAGCTGTCCACTCATGCTATAATGCGTTGAGGTCGGGTGATCTGGGAGGGTGTGACAGAAGGGTGATTTCCGAGAGTCTGTGGAACCAGTCAGAACTACTCTACGGGCATGTACAGAACAATTATCGTGCACCAAGTAGAATGGGTCCTCCCCAGGGAAGAATACATGCTTTACAGTCTCGAACAGGACCTCATCGCGGATTTCAACTTAGTATGCTCCTGCTAACCGCCCAGGTCCTTAATCTGCCAGCTCACCAGCACCTCTTGAAAGAATTCATCCAAATAAGTCGGCGCCAACGCGGCCACTCCTCCTGCTGCCCAATACTTATAGTAGTTCATATCTGAAGGAAAATGTAAATATATTTAGATGTAGGAAAGAAATAGGTGCGATGGTAATATATCTCTTGAGAAATTGTACTAAATTCTGGGTAGCACAAAGTGTTGATTATGAAACCAGCCCTTTACGAGGAATTATGTACGATAAGGGTTTATTAACGGTTTTCTATTAGAACGATAAAATTTATTGCATCTACGAAGAAGAGAAAGCATGACGATAGTTTCTGAAAATAGCAGTAACCTAATACCTTGCACCTGATGGTCTCCAAACCCTATCATTTCTGGGCATGTCGCTACTGAACCACTTCTTGTCGCAGAATATGACCTGTTCCCAGACGGTAGGGGGTTCGTCCACAAGCAAGGCATACACCGTACATTTCTCCATTGCCTCTTCACTCAAAGTAGGCATAGTGGCTGGAGCGTAGCTGTGCAGATCCGAGGAATACATGTTTCTGTTGGTCTGGTCACAGCAATGAAGCCCATGTCCATCCCAGATGCGCTCTTGTGTTGATGAATGGGTTTGCATGACTGGCAGCTACTACTGGATGGTTTACGGATAAGCATATAACTAAAAAAAAAAAAAAAAAAAAGACACCGTGATTATGGTGTGACTTAGTGTTAAGTGATATCAGTGTTTCCGTGCTTACAGGTATACCAATATAGAATAAATGAATGTTTGCCATAACTGCACTGCCTATTCCTTATCCGGGGTTGTGCTGTGAGCGCGGCCGCTCCGAGCTTTGTCACTAAAAGAACCCATTTCCTCATACCTGCAAACCCATGCCAACAGGGTGGATTTGGACACACCTATCCGCCGTGATATCTCGCAGCAGCAGAGGCCTTGACTGTGAAGGGCAATAATGGATATGCACTTCTGAGGGGTGTCCATGGTGAATGTATCATCTTGGTCCCTTTCAGCAGCTCATCTATTTGGATGCAACGCTTAGCATTGTCTCGAAACCTGTATCATAAATGGTTGTTGTTTCATGGAGGCCTGATATCCACATGTGGCACCTCTTCTCTCTGTGGTTGCCCTTGCATTTCTAACACCCTTAATTTTTATAGATTAATGATAATATAAGGAGTATCAGTAGTAAAGAATGCCACAGAAACACACAATCGTCTTCATCAGATGTGATTAATATATCGTTATGCACTAAACATCACTGTAATGGCTTAGAAGTGCTTCATCAGATTCAAGCATACCGACCATTACCAGATGACTAGCCATGGCCCTTTATTTTCACATCCATCATGGCCCAGAACTTTATGGTTAGTGTACGTTTTTTTTTTAATGACCTTAATAGTATGTGAATTCTTCAATGTATTTCAAAAACTTTTATGAGACAAGTCGAGTCTAGTTTCAGCCCTAATGTATAGTGATGACTATTCAATGTTTCCAAATGCTGGGAATGGTAAAATGTGCATATGAGTAGTTTCTTACGTTTATGGGGCCCTGGATACCATGTGGTTCTGAGTGTTTCAGGTGTATCTTCCTCAAGCTTTGTTCTTGGAGAGTTCTTTGTTTCCTTAATGAAATTATGTGTCTGTTCTGGGGTAAAGGGGGTTATATTGTGATCGAGTGGAAAGGACTGTACATGCTGAGAAAATAATATTCTTTTTCTGAGTCGGTGCATGATGTTTTAAGGTGACAGATTTGTTTAGTAGTCCACGAGTATGTCTACTTGTTCTTTGTTTTTAAGGGCGAGAGAAATCTGTCAAGAGGCTGAGTGTTCTTACATACGATTTCTGTTTTTCTGTTTTCTTTGTATTAATTTTGTTGTCTATGTTGCTGTTTGATTGCTGGAGCCAAGTTATGGATTCTTGTGCGTGTAGAAGACGGAAGTTGTGTTTGAGAACATCGCGTTGTTTTATGAGATGATCACTGTCTGGTGTAAAGTTTGGATTGTAGTCTGCTGTTTTGCCTGGCGGAATGTGTTGTTTATGTGTGCTATGTATGATGTTAAATTTCATTATGTGTCAGTGTTTGTGGATGGTGGATGGGGGCGCCCATCATCCATTCACATTCAATGTAGAGATACCATATGATCTCTACACTGAGTGACAAGCCAGATGGTTTCCTGTACCCATGAAACCATTTACTACGCTGGATGGTAACCATATAACCGGCGTTTTTGGCTGGGTTAAGTGTCCCCCAGATTCCCCTATCCAAAATCACCTAATCATGGCAGTCGTTTCAGAGAGCCTTGGAGGGCCCAATACCTGCCCAGGACCCCAACCAAGTGGGCAGATTCGCATGGCCGTGTGTAATGTGAGAGGTATGAATGAGGAGAGCAAGAGGGTGGAAGTGGTGAATGTGTTCAAGAGTGCGAGATAGATTGTGATGCATTGTGTGAAGCGAAGATGAAAGGGTGTGAAGTGGGGGAATGGGAGGGTGTGAAATGTGTAAGATCGTGAATGAATGGGCGAGGAAGATGCAAGGAAGGAGTTGCTTTGTTGATGAATGAGGTGTGGCAGAGTAGAATGAGACTCTATAAATGTATCAGCTCGAGGTGTATGTATGTCAAGTTCAAGTCTGAGAAGGTGCAAGTGGCAGTAACTGTAACATATACACCGCGTGAGGGCAGGAGTGAGAAAGAGAAAGACAGGTTTTGGGATGAGCTGGATGAAGTGGTTGAAGGAAAGCCCAGGAGCTACAAAGTGATTGTAATGGGGGATATTAATGGAGGAGCAGGCATTTTCCTGAGGATGACGTAATTGGTTGTTATGGAGTATCAGGAGAAAATGATAATGGGAAGCGACTAAAAGATATGTGTCAGGTTGTGCATTTGTAACTCGTATTTCAAACACAATGATGCACATAAATATACATGGTATAGAGGGAACGGAGATCGTGTTGAAAGAAGCCTGAATGATTACGTGCTCGTAGAGAGGTCGATGATGGGAATGGTTGCCGATACGCGGGCCGTGAGAGGACGATGTGTAGGTCTGTCAGATCATATGATTATGGTATGCAAGATCAAGCTGAGAGGAGTGAGGTGTATCAGGAGAGAGAGGAGCAGTCAGGGAGAAAGAGTGAGAGTTGAGAAGCTGTGGATCAAAGAAATGGCAGATGATTACAGGAGCAAAGTAGAGGAGGAGTTAGAATCAATGAATTGGAATGAAATGGGTCTGGACAGCCTGTGGAATGCATATAGGGATTGCTTAGTTAGGAATGCTAAAGTGGTGTGTGGTGTAGCAAGAGTAACAACAAAGAAGAAAGGTAGGGCATGGTGGGATGATGAGGTTAAGAGAGTGGTGGAGGAAAAGAAGTGTTTAAAGTGGTTACAGGACAGAGGTTCAGTTGAAATATGACTGAATATATCGACAACAAGAACCGCGTAAAGAGACTATTGAAGAGGAAAAGAAGGAGGTAAATGATGATCTAGGAAGAAAGATTAAAGCAAACTACTCCGAAAAAAGGAAGTTATCTGGAGAGAGGTGCGGAAATGTAGATGTGAAAGCGGAAAGAAATGTTATGGTGTGAAGGAAGTAGGTGGTAGATTAGTAACCCATGAGGATGAAGTAAGAACAAGATGGAAAGAACATTTTGAAAGCCAGATGAATGAGAATAAAGACAGCAGAGCGGCTGTAAACATGGTTGGTTTTGGGGGTGTGCAGAGAAGGAATGCAGTACCAGGAGACGTGACACTCGCACAGGTGAAGAATGCTGTGAAGCGGCTGAAAAAGGGGAAAGCAGCTGGGGTTGACGAGGTGTATGCAGAGATGCTTAAGTGTAGTGGAAAGAGTGGAATGAAGTGCTTGATGGAGATATATAAGAAGGCATGGATGAGTGAAACTGTGCCTGCAGAGTGGTAAAAGGCCGTGATTGTACCTCTGTACAAAAATAAAGGTGAGCGAAGTGAGCGAAAGAATTATCGTGGCAGAAATTTATTGAGTGTGGTAGGGAAGGTATATGGAAGAATTATTATGGAGAAAGTAAGAGAGATTTCAAAAGTCCTAGTGAGTGATGAACAGGGTGGCTTTAGGAGTGGCAGAAGATGTGTGGATCAAATATTTGCAGTGAGACAGATAGCAGAGAAGGCTTGTGAGAAGGACCATAAGGTGTTTATGGCATTCATAGATCTGGAAAAATCATACGACAAAGTGGGCAGAGAAGGATTGTGGAAAGTTTTGCGTATGTACTGTGTAGATGGTAAGCTGCTAGGTGCCGTCAAGAGTTTTTTTTGATGGTAGTGAAGCATATGTAAGGGTTAATGGGCATCTAAGTGAATAGTTCACCATCGGTGTGGGCGTGCGATAAGGTTGTGTGATGTCCCCATGGTTGTTTAATATATATATGGATGGGATGCTGAGAGAAGTAAAAACACGAGTAATGGAGAGAGGGATGGCGTTGGAAATGAATGGTGATAGATGGAATACCTCAAACCTGTTGTATGCTGATGATGCAGTATATACTGCTTGCAAGTACCGGACAAGAACTTAGTAGGCTAGTGCGGAGTTTTGCTGAGGTTTGTGAGCGTCGTGCCTTGAGAGTAAATTTAGAAAAGAGTAAAGTGGTGGTTATTGAGAGAGAACGTGACTCCTAGTGCGATGTTACAGTGCATGGAGAGAGACTGGAATTGGTGAGAGAGTTCAAATACCTGGATACAGTGATAGAAAAGAGAGGAAAATGTGCAAAAGAAGTTGAAAGTAGACTGACACAAGGAAGAAAATTAGCTGGTGCAATGAAGGCCTTGATAAGAAACAGAGTTGCAGCTGCACGAGGCTTACATGAAGGAGTGTTAGTGCCAACATTAACATATGGATGTGAGACTATGGTGTGGCATGAAAATGAAAAGTCAAGAGTAAGAGCAGCGGAGATGGGACTGCTGAGGAATGTATGAGAAGTACAGAGGGTGGATAGGATACGAAATAATGTGATTCATGAAAGATGTGGAGTGAGGAAGTCGGTGGACACCAGAATCGAAGAGAGTGTACTTAGATGATATTATGGTCATGTGGAGAGAATGGATAACAATAGAGTAGCGAAAAATATACATCTGATCGAATTTGAAGGATGGGGGAGGCGAGGGAGGCCAAGGAGAAGGTGGAGAGATATGGTGAATGAGTGTGAGAGGAAGAGAGGTTTGGAAGTCGGTGAGGATAAGGAACTGACAAGAGATCGATCAAGCTGGATGAATGTTGTGAGGGGAAGTGCATAATCAGGGATTTGGCATCCCTTTTTAATGTGGCAGCGTCCAGACTGACTCAATCAGATACGTTTAGGCAAAGCTACAGAACGTGGTGAATGTTTTTTGCGTATCAGATGGGGCTTGAATGATGAGTGAATGGAAGCGTGGCCCATTGGATGGGGCAAATTTGGGCTGTCTGGACTTTGCTACTCCTCACCCTGCCCTAGGATGGGAAAGGAGGTCCGGATAATGATGATGATGATGCTGATGACGATGATGATGATGATGATGATGATGATGTCTTGGTTTGTGACGGACGTGTTCTTTATTGTGCTTGAATGTTGTTCTGAGTCCCCCTTGATTTTTGTCCATTCTATTTTCATGTAATCTGTGAAAGTGATTGTGATCTCTCTTGGAGTGTATTCATGTGGTGCTGAATATATTATGAAGACGATCTGAAAGGAGTTTTTGTTCCAGCCGCCAAGATGGTGTGCGATAGTGTTGACAAACAGAATGTGTGATGTGTAGGGAGTAGTGGAAGTGGAAAGTGCATGATGTGGGATGTATATGTGTAATGTGAAGCGCCATTGAGAATGTTCAGGTTGGCAGATTGTGTTGCAATGTCGAGGCCTCGCTGGGTCATCTGGTTCTGTTCGTATCAGACCTTGCCTTTAGCATTAAAGTTGCAAGCAATGAGAAAATTTGGTATCAGATTGGGGGGAAGAGTTGCAGTCACTCCTCCTTGCCTGAGTGCACAAGGCTAGTTGGAGTAGGCTACCCTCCAGTGCCAGAGACAGATATTTTCAATATATCTGACAATACCCAGATGCTTTAATCCCGCAACGGGAGGCCAGAAACAAATCGCCTCCATGTTGCCTTTTTTCCTGCCGTTTCGCTGCCCTCCACCAAACTTACACTCCCTCTCTCACATACCTACACATTCCATCTCTCCAACTCACCCTTTGTCTCCCTCTCCCTCCATCCCTCTCCACCTCAGTCACATACAAGCTCCTCGTTAGTCTCTCACTCTATATCCTCTGCACATGGCCAAACCACCTCAGTATATTTCTCCTAACGCTTTGTATTACATCCTCATCTACATCTCAGCGCTCCTTTACTTCGTCTTTTCTCAGTCTGTCTCTCCATGTAATTCCACAAGCTCCTCTCAGAAAACTTATTTCCACTGCTCTCGCTCTTGACTTGTGTCCTTCTGACAAAGTCCATTCTTTGGGTCCACACGTTACAGTTGGTATCACAATACTAACATGCAGCGACTTTTTTGCTTCCATGCTCACTTTATTATTCCTTATCACTTCTTTCAGGGAACCAGCAACCTTTTTTTCCCTGCTGTACCCTTTCAAGCACTTCATCCTCCAATCTTCCATCATTACTCATCACACTACCCAAGCACTTAAATGCAATCACATTTTCCATTTCCTCACAATCTAGCCTCACTTTACATTCAGTGACTTCATTTCTCTCGCAGCCCGCAACTTTAATTTTCCCTACAGTCACCTTAAGATTCGTTTTAGTACATACTCTCCCGGACTAATTCACCAAGCTTTGCAGTTCTCCTTCGTCTTCACCTAACAGTACAGTGACATTTGCAAACAACAGAATAGGAAGCTTCGAAACGCAGCTCTCTCTCATTAGGGTCACTCCAACATCCACTGCCCTACCTTGAATCTCCTATATACCCCTATCCATATACAGTACAAACTGAACAACCAAGGATACGTGACACAGCACTTCTTTGATCCAACAGAGATGATAGTAATGAAGAGTTAGGTTAAGATGATGATGATGATAGTGATGTAGGTTTTTCAATTTTCAGGGAGCTATTACGGGACTCGTAGGTGCTTTCTGCTGTTCTGGCTGGCTGGTAGTGGGGAAGCTCCTGAGAGAAGGAGGCGCCCCCCCTACCCTACCCCTCTCCACTGTCGGCTGCTTTTACATCGCCAACTACACAATCACCACAAACACCACCCCCTCCTCCTACACCCCTATCACAGCACCCACCCTATTGTCGGCTTCTGATATCGACGGATTGAAGAGGTATGTCCACAGGCTGACGTCAGGTTGAGTTTAAGCAAACCACAACACCAAAGCTCACCAGATTACAATACTAAGTCAAAAAACAAACCATCACGACAAATCACATCACCACACCATAACATTAGACGAAACCACCAACACCACAGTTACAATAACCACTTTTATAATGCTACATCCCAGTTCGACGCAGTTCAGATGGAAGTCCACTTTTTTCTATTCACCGAAAGAAAGCTCAAGTGAGCATGCCCAAAGAACTGTCCTTTCCAAATTAAACTGAACAAAGAGAAAACCAAATTTAAAATCAATTAATATGGAAACGTCTGAACACAGTGTGTTGAAAAGACTAGAGATCAGAGGTACTGGGATAGATATAATAAAGAAGTCAGTTCCAGAATTAACTACCTGCATGCACTACTGATTTGGACAGGGAATGATGCAGACTTAACCCAACCACAGTACCACAAACCCAACACCATCCCAGTCAACACCACAATGTCAGATCATAATGTCGAAACAATACAAATGTAAGACTCTCAGGCTTAAGCAAACCCAGGTACCAAAGCAAAACATCACAACACCATAATAACAAATCAATGTGCCTCCATCACCACTACGATCCCAACCATAATACCAGGTCATGAGACAGACGTAATTCAGATGTAGGTCCCCAGGTTAAGCTTAGCTGTATCTGGTCGGGGCAACGCACGGATTCTATTCCATTTCACGCCTAGACGATTTTTTTTTTTTTAACTGAAAATGAACGAAGAAACCTGAAAGTCTTGATACTGTCACCATTTACTCTCTCTTCATCGGGACAACAGTTGTATTTTTTCTCAATAACGTCAGACGATTTATGAGCTGTGAATGGGTCAAGGGTACCCTAAGCGTTTATTCTGTCACCATTCACTCACTTGTGTTTGGTATTCTAGCTAACGACAAGACGATTTTCTTCTGCTGAGAGTGAGTATAGGATCTGGAGGGTGTTAACCAAACGGGCATATTTATATGACGAAGGTTGCTTATGAGCTGAGTAGGTTCCCTTAGTTTAATGCTTACTTATGCGTTAATCACTTTAATTACGCGTAAAGTTATGACAAGAGATTAACATAAGTATATAGAATTATTAAAAAGAAGTGGTATGGAAAGGATGCAGGGCCGTAATATTGTCTTCTTTGCCATTCAGGTATGGAAATTGAGAAAAAAAGAACAAAAATCTCCACCAGTTAAAAGTTATTAAAACTCTGTGACACAAAATGCCTTCAGTCTGTAAGCAGATGCCACACAGGCTTTATAATCACCACAACAATCACCACCATTATTGATCCGTCCTGACACCGACAATTTTGATGTGAGTCTCAAGGACGATGTTAACTTTCTCAGGCTCCTGTGACTCACTCTCAACGGAATAAAATCGTCTGGCATCAGCTGGACTAGAATACTATAGTTTTCCCGACCATGAGAAGGTTAATGGAAAAGTACGAGTATTAACATCCACTCACTCGATGTAGTGTTGCTTTCGGGTGTCTGCCCTTTCCTCTCTTCCATCCTTCTTTCCTTCCATCCTCTTCTGTCTTTCTTTCCTTCATTCTTTCCTTGTCCGTCTGCCTACGGGTGACTTTACACTCCCTCTTCTGTCTTTATTTCCTTCATTCTTTCCTTTTCCTTCTGCCTGTGGGTGACTCTACACTGACTGACAAGCCAAATTGTTTCCTGTACACCAGGAAACCATTTACTACGCTGGGTGGTAACCATATAACCAAATTTTGGCACCTGGTGGTTTAGTGGGTAATTATTGCGCTCCAATTGGATTGAGCCGGTGAAGGTTTATATCCAAGGGATGGTTGGGGTTGATTGCTCATGTAATGCCACTCAGGGATGAGTGAGGCTGGTGACTCTCATCTTAAATGTCGAGACCAACTGCCTAGCCCCGGACTCCTACGCTCCTCTTGGGGCAATGTAGGATTGAATGATGGATGGATGGATGGATAAACACTCCCAGACTCCTGTGGCACATTGTACTTTCAGCTCAATGAAATAGGTTAACATTACTTGAATTAAAATATCATAATTGTCCTTATCATGACAGGGTTAACCAACTTTACATATTTTAAAAATCTAGGCTCTATACATTACGTTTTAACTATCATCCAAAGATTTTTTTATCTTAACTTAGCACACGTATTCGTTCTTTTGTGGTTTATCCCGCGTACTTCACTGCCAGAAAACATCAACAATACGGCTGTTAATCTTTTCTATAGCGCTTCATCGTTTAACACCATACTGTCATGATCATTTCTTGTTACAACTCAGCATTCATGATGGAGAGGGAGTAGTTTTAGACCAAGCTACAGGATAACGATAACAGGGGCTAGAATACACTACAACACAGACGACATCGCACTGAAAGGGTTACACAGAAATCGCTTAGGTGCAGACGCGTGTCCAATTCTAGTCGATTAAGAAACAGTTGCTGTATTTAATTACACTTTATCTTGGCCCAGACTTTCACCCTTTTATAGGTTATTTCACGTAGTTCATAGGCAGAAAAAGGCACTGCTATAACTCTACAACCACTCTGTAGCATCCATTCGTGACTAGCATCGTAACTGTTATAGTGTTAATCTACTTCATGGCAGCATTCAAGATGGAGGGAAGACAATATTTGGCCATGGTAAAGCGACTAAAGTACTGTATGGCATATGGTGTATTATGCGTGCATGCTGCGAACCTCCTAAGCACACGAGAATATGGTTGGTAGCTTTACAGGATAAATTATGATTAAGATAGAGATCTATACTGGAGAAAGAGAGAGAGAGAGAGAGAGAGAGAGAGAGAGAGAGAGAGAGAGAGAGAGAGAGAGAGAAGATGTTACTGACCAAATGAAAAAATATATATATAAAACGCATAAGAAACGGGGTTATGATGAGGACGATGATAATATTCTCCCTGTTCCTGCTGCAGCGGTGACGAAGACCCGGTGACTCTGTATGATCTGTCGTACTGCTACACGGGATTCTTTGGTGCTCTCCTGACCGTTGCCATCGCTGCCCTCGTCTCGCTGGTAACAGGTGAGAGAGAGAGAGAGAGAGAGAGAGAGAGAGAGAGAGAGAGAGAGAGAGAGAGAGAGAGATGCAACACTACACTGAGTAGTCTGTTACGAGTACAAATGCTTGCACACACTGCAGTGAAAGGAGAGAAGGAGGAGGTAATAATCAGAGAAAAACAGACCAAGGCAACTTGTCCTGAAGCTAACCATCGGTGTAAATTATTCTCTGTTGCCTTTGTTTCCTTAAGTAAATGTATAGGGACTATAAACTAATATCTTACAAAACTTTACACATTAACATAATGGCAGATTAAAGGTCCGTACCTGGTTAAAGGAAAATAATGAGAAAGTTTTAGTCGTAAACTGAAAAGAATTGGCTCCTTACTGTATAACCGTTGAGAACTGTCATCAGTGTGACTGAACTTCATAATCAGTGATCTTGCAGTTGAATAATCAATGACTTTCACTGCCACCATCAAACATTTTCTCTACTTCTTCTTACAGATGAGTTACCTCGCCCGGACGAAGTCAGGCGAGGTATTGTTTTTGGTAGAGTTTCTTTGTTTCCTTGTTTGTATGTTTGTTTTTGTTTGTTTGTTAGTAACATTACGGAAAAATGACGGAATGAAATGACATGAAACTTTCAGGATATGTGGGCACTGGTCCTGAAAGAAAGTGATTAAATTTTGGAGATAATCGAGTGACCCTGAAATGCCAAAAATAAGGTAACGGATTTTCAAATGGTTATAACTTGAAGCCGGTAGAAGATAGAGGTATTTACCATTATGAACAATAAGGACCTCGTAGCAGGCTATGGGCTTTCATTTGGCACCAAGACCGTTTCCCTTAAGTGACCCTGAAAGGTCAAGCTCAAGGTCACAGATATTCAGGGGGCCATTAGGCCTTCTCGGAACTGGTTGAAGATGGAGATATATTTATTATTATCAACATATAGGAAGTCTCATAAAGGTTTTTAACCCTTAGCCGCCGGGAGGTTCCCAGCCGCCGCACACTCCTCCCTACGGGCGATTTCCAAGATTTTTGGAAAAATACCCTTACTTCAGACCCTTATATCTGCTAAAGTATAATAGCTAGAGAATCATAAGACTCACCAACTCTTCCTCTTTCCAGTGAAGCATCCCGAGGTCTCTACTGTAGGTGATCCCGTCGGTGAGTAAGGATGAGTTGAAGACGAGTGGTTTTTCACGTTTTGGCGCGCGGCTCCGAGAGCCCCTACTGGCCATGGGCTTGGCCCGGCCGCGAAATTTTTTTTCCTGCCCAGTTCCGTCACTTTGCACATATGGCAACGTTGCCCTGTGTTTAGTTTGGCAACGCCGCGCAGCAGTGAGCCATATCGGATGCCAGGTTTAGTATTCATCACAATTATTTACCTTTTTTATGCTTGACTATAAATATAATACCTGACTATCTATATTTTACATGGATTGAAAGAATAATAGAGACATAGAGGTCATATAGTTTTCGCTGCCTTAGCTTAAATAAATATAAAAAGGGGCCATACCACTGTCTTTACTTCGTCACTCGTCTGCTGAGAGAGAGAGAGAGAGAGAGAGAGAGAGAGAGAGAGAGAGAGAGAGAGAGAGAGAGAGCTTGAAACAGTATAAAATAATAACATGGAGGGTCATCAATAGAAAGTGAGTATGCAAGGAAGATACTCTCTACACTTTGCTAAAATTAGTTATATGTTGATTTAATGAAAATGCGGTACGTCTTAGGGGTGGTACATGACTGTTCGTTGAGAACACTTATCAGTAACATATGTTGTAGGCCTATACTACTTTACCTGTCATTTCTTGTCATTGCTCCCAGACGTACGATTCAATCAGCTGTGTTTACAGGAGAGAGAGAGAGAGAGGTTAATGACCCATAATATTTTATCACCTAAAACGCTTTTCATGATCATTCTTAAGGGTTAACCTTGGTAATTTCTGCTGCAAGCTGGGAAATATTGGTATTAATGATGCCTGAATATCAATGTTTCATTAGACATTTTCTTAGGTATATATGTCAGGTTAGATTTCAGATTATTTTCTTGTTTTTCTTAAGTATATTAGTAAAATCATTTGTCAGGTTAGATTCAGATTATTTTCTTGTTTTTCTTAGGTATATTAGTAAAATCATATGTCAGGTTACATTTCAGATTATTTTCATGTTCTCATGTCCTTTATTTCATGTTAAGTATGGTTGAAGGGTTTTTGTATTTGATGAAATGCAAAGCTTTATTTGTTACGGTATAATCTTTATTAAATATTACACAGCACCAGGCACCATATGCTATTTCCCATGTGCTGATGACAGGCATTGGGTCAGACATGAGACATTATAGACCATTGTGTGCAAAATAAGTAAATCAAGAGAAACAAGGAATTAAAAAAATAAACTCAATATATTCTATTTGGTAATAGCATTGGGCTGGGAACACATTTGCTGATCTTCAGTGAGGGACTGAATGTAAAATAATGATTGGAAAATAAGCAATTATTGTTGTCACATTAAGGGTCTACTTTGTTGTTCGTGAATAATCTCAGACAGTTTGTCCAACTGACCCATCTACCATAGGCAAGCAATCGCCCCTGCAAGTTTATCCTATGCAGTGGTTTTGGCGCCCCTTCGGTCCCTGCGCGGCGTTGCCAAACTAAACACAGGGCAACGTTGCCATATGTGCAAAGCGACGGAACTGGGCAGGAAAAAAAATTTCGCGGCCCGGCCGGCTGGTGTTGGCAGCACTGACTGTAACACTGCTCGTGCGACCTTGGATGGAATGCGGAAAATTACACTCTTTTTCTCTACTCCTCCTTACCGCCGTGAAAATGAGTCATCACCCAGTTCATGTGGCTCACCCAAAGATTTACCGCCCGCTCCACCATGCCACTATACCCCGTAGGTGTGTGCGGAAGGAAAAATCTCGTCGTTTTTCTGTACTCACTTCTTCCGTAAAGAATCATATTCCTCCTTCGTGTTTCTGTACTGACTTCCTCAGTAAATAATCATATTTCTCCTTTATTAAGACACTTAGAACTGCACTTTACATCACGATTACGGGTAATTGCACTTTGACAAGTAAATGCTGTTGCTCTTTCACGCATTATCGTAGAGTATGAGGTAATTATTTGTACTATAATTCAAACTCCTTTGTACTAATTAGGGTTATTGTGAAATTTATAGAAATGTTTCACACAACTAACATTATTTGTAATTCACATCACAGATACACTGATGCTCATATTTAGCATAATCCCCCTTAGTATTGAGTGAAAAATTTAGGTATGGCCAAGCAGGTTTTGTTCTTTGTGGCCCGCTCACATGTGGTTTTCTTTCAGGTAACAGGTAGGCAAACTCAAGGTATTTCCAATGATTTTCTAACCAATATCCAATAAACAGTATCAATTTCTGTATTGCACTTACTATAAATCACTTATATGCACTTGTAGAACTTATTATAAAAGACATATCTTAGCACTTACAGTATCACACATTTCAATCATTTATGAAAATACACAAACTTGTGCATTGCTGTACACTACACTTCCCCACACACCTGCTCAGTACTCACGCTCGGAGTGATATTCTGATAAGCACTTGGGGCATAGGGGGACCTTGCATTCTGCACATTGGTACGATGTCTCTTTTTATGCTGGGGGATGGCGTTTGGTTGTGTGGTAGAAGTGGCACCGCCTGTATGCCAGACAACCTGCTGCTGTTCTCCCGATCTCCAGCAGCTTGTGCCCCCGGGAATACTCAGCACAGCTGAGCCTGTCCGCTGGAGTCGCTGTCCCCCACCTAACACCTGTCACCTGAGCAGTTGAATATTGCTCAAGGAGTTTGCATGCCAGCTCTCTCTCAAACTCTTGTAGAGAGAGAGAGGTTTCGTGACAAGTTCCTTGAACAGCATGAAACTTTTCAGGACGGTGATATCAAGAAGGTGTAAGAACGCCTTCTTGTACCGCCTGTAGGACTTATGTAGGCAATTGACCTCACCAATTTGCATGTCCGATTTATCAACCAGCCACATGTTGACATAGTAATCATTGACTGCATCAGGCTTTATCACGGGTTCCCTGGTCCTGTAGTCTGTTTTCGCAGTTTCCTCCAACACATCCTTATGAACTGTTGACAACATGTAAACCCATCTCTTGTCATGTCTGAGAAGGGCTAACATGTTCCCACATTTCTTTGTCAGAAGGGCTCCTTTCTCAGTATTTGCCGGAAATACTGGGAAATTCTTTCTGTTGGCCCTATCAGTTCCACAGGACCCAGTACCATGGTCAAGCAAATACATTCTCAACGCCGGGGCTGTGTAATAATTGTCTGTATACTGGATGTGATACCTGTTGAAATACCTTTCCATCAGCACTTTCACAACTAATGCAGGGAATCCACGAGGATCATCGCTACGTATATCAACATCTGTTGCTGAGTAAACTGATACATGCAGCACACATCCAGTTTTACAGTCACAAAGCACAAAGAATTTGAGGCCAAATCTATGATGCTTTGATGGCACTTACTGAATAAATGCCAGCCTGCTCCTGAAGAACATCAGCGACTTGTCAATAACCACTTTCTGGAACGAACGGAAAACCTGGAGAATGACTCCTTGAGCATTGTAAGGATTGGACTTACTTTCCATAACCTGTCGTTCGGTGCAGGCCTGTAATTTCAATTGAAATGTAGGAACCTCAGAATTGCCAGGTACCTATCACGGGCCATGTACTTGCTGAAGACAGGTGTGCGAACGAGTTCATCCACCGACCAATAGTCGTGGAGCACATGTTTTCTTATGTGCACCATCAACATGGTCAGGGCGAGCCACACAAACATCTCCCCCACCTGAGCAGGTATCCAGTCATGCATGTGCGTGCTCTTCCTGGCAGGCACGTCCAACCACCATGCACATGGGCTGGTGGAAACTGATTTCATCCACCAGGTACTGCATTATTGCAGTCGTGAAAATGGCTTTGAACAGACTACTAATATTCCAGGGCCTGGGGGGAAGCTCATCCTCCTGCACACCTGCACCCTCCTCATCAAATGCCGGCACAGAGGGCTCAAAGCCAGCACCATCCTTCCACACAAATGTATCTACTCTACCCACACGTGATAGAGCAGGCCATCTGGCTGTTGCACTACGTTTTTGCATCACTCATGCACGACCATGTGCACCGCCGCGGGCAGGGGGGGTGGGGAAGGAGAGGAGGAGGGAGAGGTGTGGGAGGCGGGGGAGGCAGGGGAGTAAGTGGGTGATGATTCACCTGACGCGAAACTTTCCATGGAAGACGCTAGGCGCTGTGTATCACCACGTGGCACCCGTCTTGAAAATACCACTCCCGAAGGTCCTGGTTGTGGAGATTCTGCCCTTGAAGTGGTAGGCTGAGGTGTGGGGGAGCACTGGAGGAAAATATGTCAGTAAGCAGGCGGCAAGAGTTGGGGGAAACGGTTCTGCGGCGTTTTTTTCCCCAGATGACCACCAGGTCTGTGGCCACTTTCCCGATGTCCTGGGTCATCTTGCGCCTCCTCATCGCCGAAATCATCACTCTCGTAGGCTGTCCCTTCCTCCTGGAGAAGTCGGAGAGCCCTCTCTGGCATCGGAGAGCAAGTAGGGGTTGGAGGGTGAGCTCGCTCGCTTTCCATATGGTAGCTTTTTTTCTCCTCAGAGGACATACTCTCGCTGAGTGTACGAGAGGAGACAGTATCGTCAAGGGCACGTCCTATGGCACTATCACTTAGCACTTTCTCTGGCACTAAGAGCTGAACTTACGTGGGGGTCGATGAGGCGATCTGCCCTTCATGCGGTGGGACGGAATTGGACGATGTTGAGGAAGATAACATGGCTCCTCTCGCTATCACTGCCGAGTACAAACTGAACCGTGCAACCGCGGGGTACCTGGTGGTCCTACCTACCCCGTACGTATCACAGAAAATGGTCCTGCGCTCAAACAGTGGCGGGAAGGTGAGTGCTGTATATTATATCAGCTGGCGGCCCTCAGTACCCTGAATCCTGTCGTGCATACTTGTCAGCTGGCGGATAGGGGTTAATTGGTACCATGATTTTTGACCGTAAGTGACCTTGAAAGGTCAAATTCAAGGTAACGGGTATTCAGGGGGCTATAACTCAAAACTGGTTGATGATAGATATTTACTATTATCAATGCATAGGAAATCTCATATGGACTTTTATTTGGATCTATCACCTTTAACCTTGAGTGACCCTGAAAGGTCAAATACAAGCTCACAGATTTTCAGAGGGCGTTACTTAAAAATTTTGCACCATAACCTTAGAGTTTAATTGTGTACTGTACTGACAATAAATGACAGTATCGATTCAGTACTTAACAGCAAAAAAACTGCTGTCGGGCGGGGTTTGTTATGCCTGGCACCACCTGTCTTACTTATCAATGACAATAGTTACAATAAACACAAAAATTACGAATATCAGGATTTAAGTACTTTCAGTCTTCTGTGAACTCATATAGACTGAACAGAATTTTGGGAAGCAATATTTCACAGGTCTGCAAAATTAGTCATTATTTTTTTTAAATTCCAAGTAATTATTCTTTATTGCACTTATGAACACAGTAAAAAAAATACATCTGGCATGTTTCCATCACATCACACTTCAGTACAAGTAGAAATGTAAATGAAAAAGAGCAAATTATAAATTTCAATTGATCTATGTAATATGGAAATGAAAATATTGTCTGAAAATTTCTAAACACATACATAACCGAAAAAAAACACTATATATTCCATGACCCACACATAACTTCTGCAGTCTTTGTAACTTCTCAATTTTTTTTTCCTCCAAAACTTCGTTTGGTGGCCAGTAATTTGTATATATATATATATATATATATATATATATATATATATATATATATATATATATATATTTTCTGGTGCATCCCTTTGAATCATACAGCAGTAGTTCGCCATCATACTGACATCCCAACGTCCCTGGCACCTTCTTTCCATGTCCTTGATATCCTGATGGAATCTTTCACCCTATTCTTCACTCACTGCCCCAAGATTTTCGGGAAAAATTCCAATTGCGAATCCAAAAATTGAATTTTGAGATTCATGTTGCAGCCTAATCCTTAAATTTGACCAACAAATTTATCACAGTTTCTCTGTAATTTGGCTCCTTATTGTTACTAAAATTTAAAAAATTACTCCCCTGAACGAAACCCAAGCCTTTCGTTCCAGGTCGTTCATTGCATCATCAAATTCTGCATCAGAGATTAGTTTTCTAATATCAGGTCCAGTAAATACGACCTCTTTTAATTTTGCTTCAGACAAACCAGGAAACTTTTGGTAAAAATTCATAAAAGTTTTTTTTTTTTTTTTTCTAAGGCTTTGACATACTGCTTCATTAATCCAAGCTTAATACGAAAGGATGGTAGCAGCACTTAATCTGGATTGCTAGATCTGATGGTGTTTTTGGCACCAAGCTGTAGATATTTTCTATTTGGCCGTTTCTTGTGGACTCAGCGTAAATACTTGTCTCTGCTGTCCCACTCACACAGATATGATGGGAATTTTTTATACCCTGACTGCTGACCCAGTAAGATACACAGGACTTTAAAGTCCCCCACATGTGTACCAACAGTGTTCACTGTGGCCGATTTTCTTGTGAAGATACGTTTCTTTTAAATGCACAGAATGAGCATCAGCTATTGGTGCATATTTATGACCATTATGAAGTAGTACCGCTTTCAGGCTTCTTTTAGATGAAACTTGCATAGCCTCTATTTTTCTGCTATATAATCTCTGCCAAATTTCTACACTAGGCCAATTATGCCAGTGCAATAAACCAATGATCCATCTTTCTTGAACTATAGTGCAAACCAATTTTCTTTATTTTCATACCGAGAAAAAATTGTGTCTGGATGGAACAAGTTTTTCTCTATTAATCGTGACCCTAAGAGCTTTGCAGCATCTTTGGGGAGACAGAGGTCTCTTGCTAAATCAATAAGTTTATCCTGAGAGAATAGCTGTGGCTCATTGCTTGGACACGTTATTACACATTCTTCATCGTCAACTACAGCACCTTCTTCACTGAGTGAGTTTCTACATAAATTCTCAGGTGGAGTAGGGATTGGTAGATCAGGTCCATGTGGTACAGGTCTTATTGCTGATGGAAGATTAGGATAAACAATTTCATTTTGATTCTTTTTGTCGTATACTCGACTTCTATCTGTCAGCATAGCTAGGCTGCTTCCCCCAAAGAAAGGATGTAGCCGAGACAGGACGACACATTCCCAATTTACTCATCCATACAAACACATTCATTAGCATCTTAGCCCCAAGGGGAGAACAAAAAATACCCATCAATACTATGATTTTCGGGTTCCTTACATATCATCGGAATAACAAAAGCAAGAGCCTTCTTTTTATCTTTTGTCTACTGTGTTAGTTCCTCAACACAAACGGAACAGACGCAGTGGGAGGCCCACTTTTTGTCCTGGTCACCAAGTTTTATTCCTAAGTAGGCATAAGAAACTTTTATAAACAAAATCTGTTATGTTCTATTTTCTCACTACAAATTCTCCACAAATGTAGTAAGAAACATGGGGACTGTTCACACAACCTCTAGACGCGATAACATGATCGTTATCAGTACAACAAGATTTAAATTTATCTGTAAGGAAAAAAAATCAATAAGTATCACCACTTCTTCAATAAAACACCACTATTTTCAATAAGTATCACTGCGATAAAAAAGAAAAGAAAAAAAGAAAGAAACTGCACTGAAAGTAATTTACAGGCTCACTAGGCAACTGAGTCACACCGCAATATGTTTGCTGTACTCCAATATTGGTATGACTCATCATTGTGCTTTGTTCCAACTATATTCTAGCTTATTATCACTCGCCTGTACAAAGGCGGAGAGATAATGTTTTTGCCCGCGTCTGTGTGTATGTGTGTGTGTGTGTGTTCCCACTATATCTCTGAACGACTTGAGATATCAACATGAAACTTCAGCGTATCAAGATATGGCCAAAATCTTGGTCGATTTCGAAAATGGGCACTCGGGTCCTAGGTAGAGGTCACCAAAATGGCTGCCAGAGGTCGACTATAGTCGGACTCGCGCCCGTTTGCGGCTGTGGTGTGGCCCTCACCTGTGTACAGTGTTGCCACGTTTTCTATACCGTTCTCTCTCTCTCTCTCTCTCTCTCTCTCTCTCTTTCTCTCCTGGCGGGAGATGTGAGCCACCCTGAGTACTTTTGATTCTTTTATAAGTTGTTTATAATTGTGCTTTCATTTGTTATTTTGGTTTTGTTGTATTTAGTGATATTTATCATTTTTTGTATACGGCGACAGATGACCCGTTATTGCAGTACCATGATTGATTTTTATTCATTCATTCTCTTTCCCCTTCCTCCATCTCTCTCTCTCCACACCACCCCTGAGGTCAAGGCCACCGACTGGGTGTGGAAGTGTTGCCGCTCGCGAGTGAATAATGTTTTTTTTTTTTTTACTTCAGTATTGGCATATGCCTACTATTTTGTCCTACATATTAGCTTATGATTATAAATGTGATTATTTCTCGCCCTTAAAATTGCGGTAAAAGCCAGTAAATGTGAGCATTTTTCCCTAGCAACACCTGTACAAGCTATGCTTGTGTTTTCAGAGGGGTACGTACATTATCTTAAGCCAGACTGTGTGTGTCAGTGCTGCCACTCACAAGAATTATATGAATTATTTCTTTTACTTTGGATATTGGCATATTTCTTCTTTTTTCAGGCTCATTCTATTATATCCATAACTGTAATATTATTACCCACCCTAAAACTACGCTAAAAAACATTAAAAGTGACTACAATTTCTTTTAGCAACACTGTACAATATGTATGCCATGTTTCTGTGTTACTGTATAAATATTTTATGCATAATAAGATTACTGTTGATTCATCCATCAAAATACACAAGTGTAAGTTTTATTCATCTGAATTTATCGAATTTGTGATGCCTTGTACATAAATAGCTTCCGTTTCACATCGCAAGTTGGGGAAACGTGGCACCATTGTACACAGGTGCGGGCCACACCACAGCCGCAAACGGGCGCGAGGCCGACTATAGTTTCTATCACCCCTATTAACCCCATAACCGCGGGGTGTCACTTTCGTGACGCTTGGGAGCAAGGGATCATACCGGGGGACGTCGCTTTTGTGATTCTGTGTTATTTTGAATTCACCCGGGCTTCCAAGTGGGGGCTTGTATCATCTATCAGTACTGCCAATGTCCAACACTAGTCAGCACTCCTAATCTCATCTGTACTCCCATCCATTGTTGACAATTTAGCCATTTCTCCCCGTTCTTGACTCTCCTCCCTACCCCCCCTCCATTACCCTATCCTCTCGCCTGCCCGGCCGTGCTACGCTAAGTAAATCTTCCCTGGAATTTTTCACTGATTTCATCCATTGAAATAAGCCCTATGTCCAATTCTTATACCAAATAATATATACAAGAAAGAAATAAGGTAAGTGAGAGTGCCATACACCTGGAATTGGCTAATTATCACCTGACAACACCTCACGTACACTCGTTCGCTAATTTTCGCTGTTTTTTTCCCCTTGAAATATGCCGTATAATCTATTTTCGTAATAAATATACATGTAAGGAGGGAAGGGAGAAGCCTAAGTGATATTTACATTCACCTGGAACTACCTAATTTATAATGTATTGTCTAGATTTCCTGCCAATCATTTCAGTGCTAGACAAAGCTGTTTCAAGATCTAACATTGGTAGCTCTGAATATATATCTCCTAAGTAGGCCTCTAATCTATTTTCGTAATAAATATACATGTAAGGAGGGAAGGGAGAAGCCTAAGTGATATTTACATTCACCTGGAACTACCAAATTTATAATGTATTGTCTAGATTTCCTGCCAATCATCTCAGTGCTAGACTTAGCTGTTTCAAGAACTAATATTGGTAACTCTGAATAACCCCTAAGCAGGCCTCCACCCCGGCCCTCCGTTATCAGTTTACTCTCATCTTCCGAAGCGAGGATACATATGTTTCTTCTTGCTGACTTCAAGGCCTTTTTTCACCCCCATGCAAATGGCCCTGTGACCTTTACCCCCTACTAAACCTCGTGTGGAAAGATGTAAAGGGCTGACAATTGATAAAAGAGTGACTACGATCTTTCTATTGAGTAAAACAGTGCAAGTGGAATTGTAAATAATGTGTAAATAATGTGTAAACAGCAAGTGAAAGTAATGAATGTAAATATACGTGAACAATGGAAAATAGTTTCATAAGTTATTTCAAGTGACAGTGACAGTGCATAACACAGTGTAAATAAAATAGAAATGTAAATAACGTAAATAAAATAGAGAACGTAAATAGAAATGTAAATGAGTAGTATTATAAGAATACGAGTATATACCCTAGGAGTAATGAAAGTGAAAGTTTCACTCTAGCATGTCTGAATGCTATGAGTTATGAGAGTGAAGATGAAAGTGACATTCACTCTCAATGCCAGTATACAGGACGAGAAAGTGAATGCTACGTATTTTACTGAAAGAAATTGAATCCCTACAGTGACAATAAACTAATACTACTGAAGGAAACTTATGGATAAAGACTGTAGATATATATAAGTGTTATATAGTAATAGAAATATAAAGTGTGAGGGGTTTTATGAATAATAAATGACAGAGAACCAAGAGCGAACTAGTGCCAGTGCGACGATCAGACGCGCTCGTAATTTCCATTGCTTTCACAGTGGTTTTTCTTTTTTGAGTATGGATCCCAAACTACTTGAAAATTGTAGAATAGTGTTTATAGTGTTTGTATCTGGCTGTGGTAATCATATTACGGGTTGTCGGGAAGTGTAAAGTGGAGACTTCGTTACCCTACTTCAGAGGTCTCCACAAGTCCTACGGTAACAGACGAAGGCTCAACAATCATTCCAGGAGAAAGCTGAAGGTATGTGCCATAAGCATATGTAATTTTATTATTCTAGGACTAATAACTGATTTTTGGCAAATATTTTTTGAGAGTCTGTCGGAGCCCAAATAACCCCGCGGGACAAGCAAGTCATTGGTAAACAAGCCCGCGGTGTAGGGGTTAAGCACCATTATATCTGATGAACGGCTTGAGCTATCAACATGAAACCTTCAGGGTATAAAGATATGGCCAAAATCTTTGACGAGTTCGAAAATGGAAACTCAGGGTCGTCACCAAAATTGTTGCCAAAGGCCAACTCTTTTTTATTGCTCGCCTAGCACCATTATATCGCATGAACGGTTTGAGCTATCAACACGAAACCTTCACCGTATCAAGATATGGCCAAAATCTTGGACGAATTCGAAAATGGGCACTCGCAAGTCAAGGTCACCAAAATGGTTGCCAAATGTCAATTAATTCTTAAAATATGGATTGGCATTTTGTGAAGCTCACTGACTGAATTCCGTAGAGTTTCTGAACTTTCATCTTTTGCAGTTTGAACGTAGCTTGTAACTTGGCCAACAGCATATTTTGGCGGGCGATTGGGATTCGCCTCCCGAATGCTTTTCTTTCATTATCAACTAAAATAAGTCTTGTTTTAGACATAGATTTTAATATTAGAAAATACTAATTTCAAACATATTATCATAGTAATAAAATATTCATATTATAGTAATTATAGTGTGAATTATAAAAAAAAAAAAAGGTACAGGTAATTGAAAACTAAAAATATATATTTTGTGAGGAACTGTCACGTGTTGGAGAAAAAATTGTTTTAATTTTTTAGTTCAACTCCCATAATACATAAAATTAAGTGAAATATATATATATTTTTTTCAATAGATACTAATTAATTAAATGAATAAAGAAATGCTGTAATCAGTATCTCCGGTTGCGACTACTATGCCGAAATGTCCCAAAACGCTTGCAAACCACAGATTTGATCATTTGAACTAAAAGACTGGTATATAAGTGCAAAGCTGCTCGCAAAGCCCCGTTAACTATCGTAGTAGTCGTACAATCGGATGGCAAAAATACCGATATTGTTCTTTCATTCTTTCATGATCAGTCACAACTCCAAAACAGAAAAGCATACAAGAGAGTCTTACCCGCCAAAACGCTTCTTAGCAACCGAAGATTTTTCTTTTCACACTTAAAGCATCATTCGCGCTACAGTCCACGAGTTACAGCCTAAAAACATTCTTTAGCACTCAGAATATAAATATACAGTATCGGTAATCGCAGCAGCGATTATCAGACAGTCAAAAGCTTTTCTGTAGTATAGATGATGTGAATTTGGTAGCTTCCTTCCATAAAAAATATCTTGAAGTACCATATTCCTAATATTAATTTTTAGATGTAGGAATGTAAAAAAAAAAAAAAAGATGCAGAAGCAAGAGGTGAAACACACACACACACACACACACACACACACACACACACACACACACACACACACACACACACACACACACAAGATAGTATTCGGGATAGGAGAATATTCAGTGTTGTATACCCATTACTACATTTCACACAACTCACAAAACTTTTGTAGCTGATGGAATTTAGTAGTAGGTATAAAAACCCTGTCACATATGCTGCTTTTTTTCTAAGTTTATTCACGATATGTTTTGCACTTTTTCCATCCCTGCGTCATAACAATTATTCTGGAAAATATTTTATCTAGTGAAAATAGGAGTATTATACTTATGACATATATATATATATATATATATATATATATATATATATATATATATATATATATATATATATATATATATATATATATATAAGCAAACATCATCCACAGTTGCGGAAGATGGATGATGTGGTCCGAAACGTTTTTGGATTAACAACATAAATCCCTCTCCAGTGGCTTTTCTCCAGTCCATTTCATATAATTATCAGTCAATCACAATACACTAATAGCTACACCAAAACTTTTCCTTATAGACTTCCTTTACTCTTATGTTCCAACGGGTATAGTTGAAATCACACACACACACACACGCACACACACACACACACACACACACACACACACACACACACACACACACAGTAACATTAGAAATCTCTTACTAAACTACGCCCCAACCCCCTTCTTTTTTTCAGGTCCAACACATCCAAGAGAAATCGGGCCAGGACTGATGAACCCCACGTGTGTGAAACTGTATGGCTGGGTGTGGGAGGTTACGTCAGGTACCAAGTCTGTGGCGATGAACACGAGAGAGAAGCGGGAGGCGGAAACAGGGTCAGCATTGTCCCTTACCTATCGTTCACCTCTGTCATCCACCCAAGGACAGGAGCCGATGAACGAAACTGTCTCCATGTTAGCTGTAACGAAAACACCTCCCTGTTAAACGAAGCAGTGCTGCCTTTGTTGCTATACAGAACAAATCTAAAGCCTGGTATTCGAAGCAAAATTGTTATACTTCTTAATAGCAATCATCTTGTTAACAGAAATATAGCCTTTTATCTGGTAAACAATTTTTCGAAACAAAACCTCTCTGTGAAGCAAACCATAGTCTCCATGGCAGGTGAAATTAGACCTTTCTGCTGGACGAGGCATTGCTATCTTTCTGTTACCTGTAACCAAGCCTTCGTAATGTTAAGCTAAAGAAACTCTCTTTTTCCTTTAAGGAACAAAGCTGTGTAGGCTACATGCTATACTGACACCCTTGAAAGAAACCAAAATTTTCTGTCAATAACTACCATACTTCTATCTATCTATCTATATATCAAGGCTGCTTCCCCCAAGGAAAGGGACGTAGCCGAGACAGGACGACACACTCCCCATTTACTCATCCATTCAAACACATTCATTCGCATCTTAGCCCCAAAGGGGAGAACGGACAGATCCTCACCGCACCACACCGCACAAGGGTCAACTGTGCAATGCAATCAGTGACATCCGCAGCAGGGCCCGACAGCAGAGCTGGTTTACCCCTGCCACATCATAACAGACTCATCCCCTTACCCGCACATGACCCGAAAGCTGATCAGACCAAATGTGGGAGAATATCCCCTCAGGGCTGCGTCATCACTTATTCATTCACAATTTCTCTCCATTTAATTCTGTCACGCACAGCCACTCTTCCTTGCTCAACAGACATCCCTCTCGCATCCAGCGCTTTCTTCACACTGTCCATCCATCCTATTCGTGGTCTTCCTCTCAGCCTTACACCTCTCACATCAGATCTAGCTATCTTTTTCACCAATCGCTCATTATCCATTCTCTCCATATGCCCAAACAATCGCAACACCCTCTGCTCAACTCTACCAGCCACCTCCCGAACAACTCCAGTTCTCCTCTGCACTTCATCATTTCGCACTCGATCCATACGCGTCACTCCACACATACTCCTCAGACACCTCATCTCCATTACATTCAAACTTTTCCTCTTTGCTACACCCATATTCCATGTTTCAGCCCCATACAATGCAGTCGGTACCACAATGCCCTCACACAGCCTTCTCTTTACATACATTCTAAGTGAACGACATCTAAACACTTGTTTCATTCCTCCCAGCACCTTTCCTACTTCATTTATTCTAAACTTCACTTCTGCATCTATTCTTCCATCCATAGCAACATACGACCCTAAATATTTAAAACACTCTACCTCCTCAAGCAACTCGCCATTCAATACTATATTCATCCCCCTACCATCTACCAACCTCGTACACTTCATCACTTTACTCTTGTTCTCATTTACTTTCAATTTCCTCCTTTCACACACCCTTCCAAACTCCTCTACCAACTGTCTCAATCTCTCCTCTGAATCAGCCACCAGTGCAATATCATCTGCAAACAGCAGCTGCTTCAGATTCCACTCTCCACCATCAACATTCACCAGACTGAGACCTCCACCTAAAACTCTTGCATTCACCTCTTACAACACCATCCATGTAAATATTAAACAACCATGGCAACATCACACATCCCTGTTGCAGCCCCACTCTCACGGGAAACCAATCACTCACAGCATTTCCCACTCTTACACACGCACTACTATTTACATAAAAACTTTCCACCCCTTTTAGTAACCTACCATCAAGTCCATACAATCTTAAAACAGTCCACAAAACCTCCCTATCAATTCTATCATACGCTTTCTCTAAATCCATAAATGCCCAAAACACATCCTTACCTTTTGCTAAATACTTTTCACACACTTGTCTCACAGCAAACACCGATCCACGCATCCCATTCCTCTCCTAAAGCCACACTGCTCATCACCAATCACTTCCTCTGTACCCTCTCTAACTCTCATAATTAACACTCTACCATACACCTTACCTACAACGCTCAACAGACTTATATCCCTAAAGCTAGTACATTCATACTTATCACCCTTGCCTTTATACAACAGGACCACACAAGCACTTACCCAGTCAATTGGCACCATACCTTTCACAAAGCACACATTCAACAGTCTTACTAACCAGTCAACAATAGTCACTCCACCACCCTTCAGGCATTCTACAGCACACCCATCCATACCTGCAGCTTTCCCTGTTTTCATCTCCTTTACTGCCTTCTCCACTTCCTCCTTCGTGATCAAAGAATCATTCAACTCTCCCAACACATTTATTCCTTGCACCCTTCTATCCGCCACAATCTCAGCCACCCTTTCCTCCTCTACATTTAACAATCTTTCAAAATACTATGCCCATCTCTTCCTTACTGCATCCATCTCAATTAACATCCTTCCATCCTCTGCTTTTACTCGTTCTTCGTTCCCAGACTCTCCCTTTCGCACCCTTTTCACCTCCTTCCAAAACATTTTCTTATTCTGTTGAAAATTCTCTGTCAGCCGCCTACCCCACCTCTCATCTGCTGCCACTTTAGCATCACACACAGCCCTTCTCGCCCTATTCCTCTTTTCCTTATATCTTTCATATGACATCTCATCCTTCCTCTGCAGCCACACTTCATATGCAGGTCTCTTCTCAGCCACAGCCATACTTACTTCCTCGCACAACCATTCACTTCCTTTTCTTACACCACCACCCACACGTCTCACACCACACACCTCTTCTGCATGCCCCACAACAGCACTCGTAAACAACTGCCATTCCTCCTCCACACTGCCATTTTCCCGATCCTTCACTGCGTTCCACTCATCTTTCAATTTCTTCTGATACTCTATCTTTTTCTCTCTTTTATCCAACTCACTCACTTTCAAAACCTCCCTGCCACACCTAACCCTCCTAGCTCTCACCCATCTCTTACCTACTCCTCCAGCAGGTAGTGGTCAGACATACCTCCACCCTCCCCTCTCAGAACTCTCACATCCAACAATCTTCCTATTACATTCCTAGAGACAACCACATAGTCCATCAAAGCTCTATCAACAACCCTTCCACCCTTCTGTCTCACCCATGTATACTTATAAATATCTTTCTTCTCAAACAGCGTATTCCCAATCACCATCTCTCGCTCAACACACATCGCTATCATTCGTTCCCCATTTTCATTTCTTCCAGGCACACCATGCATACCAACTACGCCTTCAACTGCTACATTTCCCACTCTAGCATTCAGATCTCCCATCATTACCACATTCACATTCGCTCCAAAACTCTGCAGACACTCATCAACATCATTCCAGAAAGACTCCCTCTCTTCTTCATCCCTTTCACTACCAGGCCCATATGCACTCACAAACACCCACAACTCACGTTCAAATTTCGCTTTCACCCACATCAGTCTCGATGACACCTCCTTCCATTCAATCACACACTGCTGTACTTCCGGACTCACTAACAAGGCCACACCTTCTCTTGCCCTTCCTCTATCAACACCTGACAATCTTCCATTTACACTTCCAAACATAGACTCACCCTTCCCTTCTAGGGAAGGGAAAATCGCTTGCTTTACCCAGCAAGACTGCTTTCCTGCTCGATGAAACCATGGGAGCCTTCTTTCTGCTTTACGAAACAGCAGCGTCACATTGCTATACAATTTTTTTTTTGGTTACGGTCGATGGAGGCAAATTCTGTTTTGTTTTTTTTTATACTGATTTTATTGCCAGATAAATACTGTTTCATAAAATACAATAATACATTTATCTGAATAATTGGTAGATATAGCTAGCTAAGCAGAGCTCAGTGTAGCTAGCCTTATAGGCATATGTAAAGATATTAATGCTAGGTGTCACGGGGTCTTACAATTTAGCAAGGTATGGAAAATATTATTACAGTAAAAAAAAATTCTAATTTTGAAGTTGGCAATACTCAAATTGATTAATTAAAATAAGTTCCCGAAGCCTGTAAGGAAAAGTATGAAAGCAATATTGTAACTTATGGTAACTATTGAGAAAGAAAATAAAGTCGACATTAATGTGCTAACAATAACTATTATTGATCTAGAAGGTGTTGCTTAATCGACCTTTTGGATATACACATAGATGTGGCATGTCTGAGTGATTCGTCCAAGGTGTTCCATAATTTGGCTGCCCTATAACTAAGACAACGTTGTGCATGTGAGGTTCTGCGGTATGGGAGTCGCAGTAACTCCTGGGCTCCTCTGGTATTAAAGTTGTGGACTATTACATGAAAATCGTTCTCCAGGCACGTATGACCTTTATACACAAAGCTGACTGCCTGAACAAACAAGATATCACCTAATTTTAATAGACCAAGTTCCTTAAATATTGGACCTGTGTGAGCATTAAAAGATTGGTAAGTCATTATACGAATTATTTTCTTTTGTGCTAAGAATAAAGAATCTTGGTACATCTTGTTTGCACCTCCCCAATTAGCGGAGCAGTAAATTATATGAGAGTAAGCCAAAGAAAGGAAGAGTTGCTCTAAATTATAAATATTCAAGGACTCTCTGGTTCTGTGAAGAATGCCTGCAGTTTTTGAAAATCTCATTTTAATGTCTTTAATATGAGTTTTCCATGTCATTCCACTATCAATTGTAATGCCAAGAAAATTTACATCAACAACTTTGTCAATTACATGATCATTAATTCTAATCCCAAAGTTTGGCAACTGACAGTTGGAAAAAAGAGTAACAAGACAATAGGTTTTATTCAAATTAAGTGTAAGACCATTCGATTTAATTCAGTTTGAAACCTTGATTAATTCTTCATTTATTTCATGTACCAGCTCCATTAGATTATTACCTTGCAAATAAATGTTTGTATCATCTGCATATAAGAGAAACTTCAACTTAGTACTTGAGAAAACAATATCATTACTGAATAATATAAATAAAACAGGTCCAAGAACAGATCCCTGTGGGACACCATACTTCATGTACTTATATTTAGAACTCGCATTATTGTAGTAAACAAACTGTTTCGTATGACTAAGATAACTTGTGTATTGAAAGGTAAGGGAATGTATTGGGTCCTGTTACTGCTGACACTGAAGATTTCAAAACCCTTCTTCGTTAGCGACAAATTTTGTGCCATACACATTTAAATTCACATTGTCAACAGGCAATATTTATTAACCTTGATAGGTAACCTATACATTTATGAGACTGGAATAATATACCTGCACTATTAGATACCTTAGGACAGAATATATATATATATATATATATATATATATATATATATATATATATATATATATATATATATATATATATATATACTGAGAAAGAGAGAGAGAGGGAGGCGTTGTTTCATTTTGCTCTGTTTTTAACATGAATTTTATTCATTATAATATTCCAGTAACAAAACAAATCACAAGTTTTCATGAATAATCAGGAAATTTTATATTCATCACTTTAATACAGTAAAAAGGAACAGACACATTTAGTTGCTAGGTGTGCTCTTAGGAGGTGGAAGATGACTTTCTCTACAGGCAGCATTACTCTGAAATAAACACAAGAAAATCTGAAGACAAATTGTAAAAAGACGCATTATTGGAAAAGGTGGGGTTTACTATAACAATCCATGTGAACCCAGAAGACCGCAGAATATTATGGATTAGTAAATCCATCTCTCTCTCTCTCTCTCTCTCTCTCTCTCTCTCTCTCTCTGTATTTATAACCAGATGCCTAATCCTAGAAAGGGTGACAACCAACAAACTGGCTCCATATCTCCCTGTCCTCCACCACATGTGGTCCAACTCACATCATTCTCACTCCTATACCTCTCCACGACTCAAATGCATTAAAATTATTTACCTAAATATCATACAACATATATTTACGAGGAGTGATCAGAAAGTTTGGTGAATGTTTGAGTAAAAGTATTTTATTGAACGCTAGGAGCATACCTTAGAGATCCCCTTCAGAATACTCCCCTCTTGAGCGCGCGCGCGCGCACGCACACACACACACACACACACACACACACACACACACACACACACACACACACACACACACACACACACACACACACACACACACACACACACACACACACACGTTCCACCGTTCCTGCAACTGCCTGAAACATTGCCGGAAGTCATCCTTCTTAATCTTCAGAAGGCTTGTCGTCATGGATTGGATGTCTTCAATCGTTTCATGACGACTTCCTTTCATCCCGACATGATCGGGATGTTTTTCCCTGCCAGAAATGTCTGGATCCTGCATGTTGTTAAAACTGCGACAGTTGGTCAAATGCATCAGATGCGGCAGACATTACCTCACTCTATGTCTTGCCACAGCAGTCAGCACACTGGTCTCTGCTGTTGTGGTGTCCGGTGGCTTGTGGCAACTAGAAAGGTGGACGATGTGACTACCACTAACAACCCTCACATACTTCAACTCATTTCTGTTTAGCAGTACCATTCACCAAACTTTTTGATCACTCCTCGTATATCTATAACTATAACATTTGTACTCTTTATTGATGCCCTGGGGTATGTGTACAAGCAAAAAAAATAAAAAATAAAAAAATAAAAAAAAGGGTGGAACGAAGAGCGAGCAGAGCAATGTAAACCTACCTTTGACCAGAAGGCAGCAGAAGATCGAGAGAGATAGAGCACTGTAAAACCCATGATCACCAAAGAGCAATAAAGGACCCCAGGTACGCATTTTATGGGACTATAATTCCCTAGTTTAGCTATCTAAATGTACTTCTTCAGTGTGATGATATATTTAATGTTTTATTCTTACTACCTCTTGGCGATTTTAGTCAACAAAAGAGAGACTTTGCGAACTAAAAGGGTTATACTTAACCTTCATTAACCGCTTTCACTAAACGAGGTCCTTACTATCCCGAATAAAGATGTCTCGTGGCAGCATCGGTAAAATACAAAAATGCACTGTTGAAAAGCAGATGTTAAGGTATAAAACTCATTATACATTAGTGTGTGAAATCAGTTGTGCCAACGAGAAAAATATTCTGTAGGTAAGCATGAAACTATGAAATAAATAAGTAGCCTATAGTCATATCTTACCTTCTCTTCCTCACTGAGACTCAATTGCCCGAGACGACTAACAACAAATCTTTCTCTGTATGCTTTTACTCTCTCTACATTCACTGCAAATCTAAAGGCAGATGTTGTGTATATGTACGCAACAACGTATCGGGGTCTCGTGTTCCTGACCTAGAATCTTCTTAACCCTTATCCGCTGGGGGTTTCCCACCGTCGCCCACTTCTTACTGCGAATTTCCCAGATTTTTGGAAAAATACCCTAACTTCGAACTCTAATATCTGCCAAACTGCAATAACAAGAGAAAAAAAATAAAAATCATAAGACTCAACAACACTTCCTCTCTCAAAAGAAGGTATCCCGAGGTCGCCAGGTGGTCCCGCCGATGAGTAAGGATAAATTGAAGATGGCTGGTTTTACACGTTTGGCGAGCTGGTTCCGAGCGCACGCCATCGCTGTGACCTTGGACTCGCTGGCTAACGTTGGCAGCATTGACCTGCCCGGAAGTCCTTTGTTGGAATGTGGAAAATTCCGTTCAATCCTCGACATTTCTTTACTCACCGTTGAAAGGATGAGTCATCACCCTGTCCATGTGGCTCCCCAAATGGTTTTCCACCCGTTTCATAGTGCCACTATGCCCTGTAGGTGTTTGGGAAAGCAAATAGCTCTTTGTTTTTCTGTACTCACTTCTTGCATCAATTGTAATAAGTTCCCTTTACTACGTCACCTATAATTGCTCTTGACGTCACGATTACAGGTAATTGCACTTTGACAAGTAAATGCTGTGGCTGTTTCACGTAATATGGTTGATTATGAGGTAATTATTTGTACTGGTACTATAATTCAGACTGATTTGTACTAATCAGGGGCATCATGAAAATCTTACAAATGTTATACACAACTTAACATTATTTGTACCTCACATCTCAAATATGCTTATGCTCACATATTCAGTGTCATTTTCCTGAGTATCGAGTGAAAAAATTTAGTTATAGCCAACAAGGTAATTGTCTTTCTGGCCCACTCACAAGTGGTTTTCTTTCATGTAACAAGTAGGCTAACAAAAAGTATTTTCAATAATTTTTTTCACCAATAACCAATACACAGTGACACTTATTGCACTGCACTTGTAGAACTGATTATAAAACACTTTTATCATAGCATTTATTAGAAATCACTTATAATATCCAACATTTCACTTATTTATAGAAAAAATACGCACTTGTGCATACCTGTATACTATTTACACTTTCCCACACGCTCAGAATGATATTCGGAAAAACATTTAGGGCATAGGGGACCTCGCACTCTGCACAATGGTAGGCTGTCTCTTTTCGTGCTGGGGGACGGCATTTGGTCCTGTTATAGACGTAGCACCGCCTGTATGCCTGACGACCTGCAGTGGTACGGCCAGTCTCTTCTAGCCTGTGCCACTGGAAATACTCGGCAAAGCTTAGCCTGTCCGCTGTAGCTGCTTTTCCCTGCCTAGCACCTGGCATCTGTGCAGTTCATGGAGTTCGCGTTCAAGCTTTCTCTCAAACTCTTAATGAGAGATAGAGGTTTCCTGACAAACTCCTTGAACAGTATGAAACTGTTCAGGACAGCGATATCAAGAGGGTGTAAAAACACCTTCTTGTACCACCTGCAGGGCTTATGTAGGCAGTCAACCTCACCAATTTGCATGCCAGATATATCAACAAGCTGCACGTTGATATTATAATCGTTGACAGCATCTCGCTTTATCACCTGTTCCCTGGTCATGTATTCTGTTTTTTCAGTTTCCTCAAACACCCTTATGTACTGTTGACATGTTAATCCGTCTCTTGTCATGCCAGAGAAGGGCTAACATATTGCCACATTTCTTGCTAAGTAAGGCTTCTTTTTCATTATTTGTTGGGAAAACAGGGAAATTCTTTCTGTTTGCCTGAACAGTTCCACAGGACTCAGTCCTGTGATTAAGCAAATTCTTGTTCAGTGCAGGGGTAGTGTAATAATTATTGGTGTATAGAATGTGGTGCCCGTTGAAATGCCATTCCATCAGCACTTTCACGACTGATGCCGAGAAACCGTGAGGATCGTCACTAGGTATATCAACATCGGTTGACAAATAAATTATCACATCGAGCACACATCCAGTTTTGCAATCGCAAAGGACAAAGAATTTTAGCCCAAAGCGGTAATGCTTGGTTGGCTCACAATAAATTTCAAGCTGCCCCTGAATAACACCAACGACTCGTCAATTACCACTTTCTGAAACGGAGAAAAAACCCTGGAAAATGACTGCTTGAGCATTGTTAGGATGGGTCTAATTTTCCAACACCTGTCGTTCGGTGCAAGCCCATAATTTCTATTGAAATGGAGGAACCTTAAGATGGTCAGGTACCTGTCATGGGCCATATACTTACCGAAGACAGGTGTGCCCATCAGTTCATTTAACGACCGATAGTCATGAAGCATGTTTTCTTACATGCGCCATCAACGTGGTAAGGGCTAGCCACACGGACAACTCCCCACTTCCACAGGTTGCCAGTCCCTCATGTGCGTGCTTTAGCTGGCAGCCACATCCAGCCACCTCACACACATAGCGTGGTGGAAATTTATTTCTTCCACCAGGTATTGCATTATTGCAGTCGTGAATATCGCCCTGAATATACTGCTAATAGTCCAGGGCCCGGGGGGAAGCTCATCCTCCAGAACACCTGCTCATTCCTCATCGAACACCATCAAAGACAGCTCAAATCCTGCTCCATGCTCCCAGACAAAGGTATCCACTCTACCCACACCTGGTACAGTGGGCCATTTGCCATGTGCAGAACGTTTTCTCTGTGTGCATGCACGACCACATACACTCCCATGGGCAGGAGTTGAGGGGGAAAGAGCGAGAGAGGTGTGGGAGTAAAGGGATGATGACTCACCCAACACGGGCCTTGCCTGGGGAGACGCTTACTGCTAACACCATGTGGGGCCCATGTGGAAGAGGGCCCAGTTGTGGTGATTCTATCCTTGAAGTGCTCGGCTGAGATGAAGGTGGATGTTCAAGGGCGAGATATCGGCGACCAGGTAGCGAGTGTTATGGTGAAACAGCTCGTCAACGTTTATTTTGCAGATGACCGCCAACTCCATGCTCACCTGTCCGGTGTGCTGGGTTATCTATCTCCTCCTCCACAGTGAACTCGTCACTGTTGAAGACCCTACATTCCTCCTGCAGGAGTTTGAGAGCCCTGTCTGGTGTCTGAGAGTGGGGAGGGGTTGGAGGGCAAAAGAGGTTGCTTTCTACATGGTAACACCTTCTCTCCTCTGAGGATGTGCTCTCACTAAGTGTCCGTGAGGACACGGTGTCATCCAAGGCATGACTGATGGCACTATCACCGAGCCCTTTCCCTGGCACTGAGGGCAGAACTTTCACGGAGGTCGATGATGTGGCCCTGCGCACGGTGGTACGGAATCAGATGATGATGATGTTGAAGACATGGCTCCTCACGCTACCAGTGCTGTGTACAGACTGAGCTGAGCGGCCATGGGGTACCTGGGGAGCCTACCTATCTTATGGATGTCACAGAAAATGGTCGCGAGTTCAAAGGGTGGAATGAAGGTGCTTGCAGCATATCCCATAAGCTGGCCACGCTCCGTGCCCTGAATTGTGACAGCTATACACATCAGCCGGTGCTTCGGGGTTAATTCTCTGCTACCTGGCTTCGGCAGTCCTGTCAGTCACTGACCAAATATATCTGTGCTGTTTACTTATACCTTATTTCTACTGGCTATGAAAACCTCTTTGACTGTCTTACTTCTAAGATGCAACAATTCCTGTCAACTTGCCATTTCTCTGAATTCTCCATTCTAGTTTATTTCAGTGTTCATCACCACCTTTTTCTCTCCTCTCTTTTCACTCAACCACCTAGTGAACAAGTCTAAATCTTTTCTATCCTTAATGATCTACAGCTACTTGTACAGCACCCTACCCATATTCCTGACTACCTTGGAGAAGGTTCCAACATACGTGACCTCTTCTTTACAATACTGTTGGTTACGCTGCTCATCTTTTTTCTCCACTGGGCTCCTCTGATCACAACCTTATCACTTTAACCTGCCCTATTGCTCCAGTAAGGCTTGAGAACTCTCCTAAGAAACGGCAGGTGTGGCACTTTATGGTTGCTGCTTCAGAGGCCTTAGGCAGTAGCTCTTTAAATTTCAATGGAATGATTATTCCTTCCATGACCAAGAGCCATCTGGGTGTGCCTTGCACATTATGGAGGTAATTCTCTAGAGCATGGAAGCCTGCATTCCTTTCTCCTATCCTGCGACTATTGAAAAGAAGAAAACTGGTTTAATCACGCATGTTCTAATGCTGTTCACAACAAGGAGTGGGCCTAAAAATGGTAACAGAACCAGCTCACCCCTGAATCTCATCTCTTTTATATTTCTGCTCTCAAACGTGCTAAATGTGTTCTCCACTCTGCTAAAAATAATTTCATTCCTTCTAAATGATCTGAACTCTCCAACGCAAATTCTTCCAACTCCTTCTGGAACACTGCCAAAAAACTTTTTAACAACTTTATCTCATCGTCCTTCCCTCCTCTTTCTCACTCTGATAGCTCTGTAGCCGTTTCTTCTATTGATGAAGCAGGAACCAGCAATCAGGATTTCTCCTAAAATTCCACCTAGACGATTCTGGGGCTGTTCGTCCATCACTTCACCCCTTCTGACTTCCTCATGGCTAAAGTTAAAATTTCTTCACTTGATAATTTTCTGCCATCATCTATTTATCTGTCTATTGCCAGATGCCTTAATCCAGTAATGGGTAGTCACCAGCAAATCGCCTCCATTTCGCCCTGTCCCTTGCCATTTCACTGCCCTGCTTCCGACTCACACCCCCTCTCTCATAAACTTCTCCACCATGTCCCTCCATTTCGTCCTTGGCCTCCCCCTCCCTCTCCCCCCCTCCACCTCACTCACATACACTCTCCTCGTCAGTCTCTTGCTCTCCATCTTCTCCACATGGCCAAACCACCTCATTGTTTTTCTCCTAACGGTTTCTATCACATCCACATCCACACCACAATGCTCCTTCACTTCCTCACTTGTCAGTCTGTCCCTCCATTTGACTCCACATGCACTTCAGATATAAATCATTTCCTCTGTTCTCATTCTTGATTTTTGTTCCTCCAACATTGGCCTCTGTAATAACAAGGCATATGGATCTCATAGGGTGCCTCCTTTTATCCTTAAAGAACTGTTTTTTTTGTGCTTACTCCTTGCCATCTAAACTTTTTTTTCCTTGTCTGTCAACTTGTACCTTTCCTTCTTGCTGGAAGTTTGCTCTTTCTCTCAGCCTGTCCCCAAAAGGGGTGGCAATTTCCAGCCCTCTAACTATCGCCCAGTTGCTTTAACATCCTGTATTTCAAAAGTTTTTGAATCTATTCTATGAAAAAAATAAGACACATTTACTACCACAATCTTCTCTTTGATCACCAGCATGCGTCACTCCACTGGCGATCTTCTCACCTACCTTTCAGAATCCTGGTCATCCTCATTTCCAGATTTTGGTGAAAGCTTTGCCATTGCACTTGACATCTCAAAGGCTTTTGATCAAGTCTGGCATAAATCTCTAATTTCCAAAATGTCCTCTTATAGTTCTGTATTTCTAACTGTGACTTCCTCTCTAGATACCTTTCTGGTCGTTCTACAGCTGCTGTTGTAGAGAGCCACCATTCTTCTCCTAGATCTATCATTAGTGGTGTTCCCCAGGGTTCTGTTCTATCATGAATGTTTTTCCTTCTATTCATCAATGACACTCTGAGCTATACATCTAGCCCTATCCTCTCATACTTTACAATGATGACTCAATCCTTCAGCTTTCGATTTGCTTCTTGCAGCATCCATTTAAACAATTACTTCAACTAACAAGGGATGAGGGTACGGTACCCCTAATGTCTGACTTGGCTCATATAAGTATCTCTCATTGTTGTAAAAGCAATCTTGTTTTTAATAGATCAAAAACTAAGTTCCTACATCTTTCAACTCATCAAAATTTTCCGTAGTATCCTCCAATATTTAACAATATCCAACTTAATCCAGCATGCATCCCTCCACCACTGCAGTGGGCACATAGCATCTGTCTAGCATTAAAACATTTATCCTCTCTCTGTTCAGCTCTTTAATGCAAAAGATAACCATTGCTCCAAGTCCTTCATGTATGCAACAAGTCAGCTCTGCAGCTGCCTTACTCTGTCTGTATTTCCTGCTGTCTATGACCTCCAGTCTTTCAAATGCAGCGTGTCCAGTCATCTAGAATAGCTGATCTTAAATTTGGTTCTCTGTTACCTTGCTTATATCTTTTCATGGAGGGAACAATTTTGTAGGCTTCTGGCCATTGATTCCTTTTTCCTTGCATAAAAAAAGGCATATATATATATATATATATATATATATATATATATATATATATATATATATATATATATATATATATATATATATTATGGATAACTTTTTTGCAACCTTATATTCCTGTACCTCAAATCGATGAACTTTTGCTTAAACGAAGAAAAAAAGACTTTATTTGTCTTAGTAAAAAAAAAAAAAAAGAATAAAAAATTCGATTTTTGTAAGTGTATATTAAATGTATAATAATAATAAAAAAAGGGCTTATACAAATGCATCAGAACTTAAATCACTGTTTATTACCTAGAATAAATCTAAGTTGCAGTTTGGCTTTGTTTCTGCAGGCAGCTTAAAGTTTCTTCATCACTTTGATTGAACATTCAGCACACTGATTACTTCTCGGTATCTTGAGTAAGGATGGCTCCTGCTTCCAGTGATTCTGCAATGAGTTTAGTGCTTTTTTTTTTTTTTTTTTTTTTTTAAGGTTTCAGTATTTCTGAGATATTTATAAGTATACATGGGTGAGACAGAAGGGTGGAAGGGTTGATGGTAGAGCTTTGATGGACTATGTGGTTGTGTCTAGGAATGTAATGGGAAGATTGTTGGATGTGAGAGTTCTGAGAGGGGAGGGTGGAGGTATGTCTGACCACTACCTGGTGGAGGGAAAGTTAAGAGTAGGTAAGAGATGGGTGAGAGCTGGGAGGGTTAGGTGTGGTAGGGAGGTTTTGAAAGTAAGTGAGTTGGATAAAAGAGAGAAAAAGATAGAGTATCAGGAGAAATTGAAAGATGAGTGAAACGCAGGGAAAGATCGGGAAAATGGCAGTGTGGAGGAGGAATGGCAGTTGTTTAAGAATGCTGTGGTGGGGCATGCAGAAGAGGTGTGTGGTGTGAGACGTGTGGGTGGTGGTGTAAGAAAAGGAAGAGAATGGTGGTGCAAGGAAATAAGTACGGCTGTGGCTGAGAAGAGACGTGCATATGAAGTGTGGCTGCAAAGGAAGGATGAGATGTCATATGAGAGGTATAAGAAAAAAGGAATAAGGCGAGAAGGGCTGCGCATGATGCTAAAGCGGCAGCAGATGAGAGGTGAGGTAGGCGGCTGACAGAGAATTTCAAAAGAATAAGAAAATGTTTTGGAAGGAGGTGAAAAGGGTGTGAAAGGGAGAGTCTGGGAAGGAAGAACGAGTAAAAGCAGAGGATGGAAGGATGTTAATTGAGATGGATGCAGTAAGGAAGAGATGGGCAGAGTATTTTGAAAGATTGTTAAATGTAGAGGAGGAAAGGGTGGCTGAGCTTGTGGCGGATGCAAGGGTGCAAGGAATAAATGTGTTGGGAGAGTTGAAAGATTCTTTGATCACGAAGGAGGAAGTGGAGAAGGCAGTAAAGGAGATGAAAACAGAGAAAGCTGCAGGTATGGATGGGTTTGCTGTAGAATGCCTGAAGGGTGGTGGAATGACTATTGTTGACTTGTTAGTAAAATTGTTGAATGTGTGCTTTGTGAAAGGTATGGTGCCAGTTGACTGGGCAAGTGCTTGTGTGGTCATGTTGTATAAAGGCAAGGGTGATAAGTATGAATGTACTAGCTTTAGGGGTATAAGTCTGTTGAGTGTTGTAGGTAAGGTGTATGGTAGAGTGTTAATTATGAGAGTTAGAGAGGGTACAGAGGGAGTGATTGGTGATGAGCAGTGTGGCTTTAGGAGAGGGAGGGGATGCGTGGATCAGGTGTTTGCGGTGAGACAAGTGTGTGAAAAGTATTTAGCGAAAGGCAAGGATGTGTTTTGGGCATTTATGGATTTAGAGAAAGCGTATGATAGAACTGATAGGGAGGCTTTGTGGACTGTTTTAAGATCGTATGGACTTGATGGTAGGTTATTAAAAGGGGTGGAAAGTTTTTATGTAAATAGTAGAGCGTGTGTAAGAGTGGGAAATGCTGTGAGTGATTGGTTTCCCGTGAGAGTGGGGCTGCGACAGGGATGTGTAATGTCGCCTTGGTTGTTTAATATATACATGGATGGTGTTGTAAGGGAGGTGAATGCAAGAGTTTTAGGTTGAGGTCTGAGTCTGGTGAATGTTGATGGTGGAGAGTGGAATCTGAAGCAGCTGCTGTTTGCAGATGATATTGCACTGGTGGCTGATTCAGAGGAGAGATTGAGACAGTTGGTAGAGGAGTTTGGAAGGGTGTGTGAAAGGAGGAAATTGAAAGTAAATGAGAATAAGAGTAAAGTGATGAAGTGTACGAGGTTGGTAGATGGTAGGGGGATCAACATAGTTTTGAATGGCGAGTTGCTTGAGGAGGTTGAGTGTTTTAAATATCTAGGGTCACATGTTGCTGTGGATGGAAGAATAGATGCAGAAGTGAAGTTTAGAATAAATGAAGTAGGAAAGGTTCTGGGAGGAATGAAAAAAGTGTTTAGATGTCATTCGCTTATAATGGATGTAAAGAGAAGGCTGTGTGAGGGTGTTGTGGTACCGACTGCATTGTATGGGGCTGAAACATGGAATATGGGTGTAGCAGAGAGGAAAAGTTTGAATGTAATTAAGATGAGGTGTCTGAGGAGTATGTGTGGAGTGACGCGTATGGATCAAGTGCAGAATGATGAACTGTGAAAGAGAACTGGAGTTGTTCGGGAGATGGCTGGTAGAGTTGAGCAGAGGGTGTTGCAATGGTTTGGGCATATGGAGAGAATGGATAATGAGCGATTGGTGAAAAAGATAACTAGATCTGATGTGAGAGGTGTAAGGCTGAGAGGAAGACCACGAATAGGATGGATGGACAGTGTGAAGAGAGCGCTGGATGTGAGAGGGATGTCTGTTGAGCAAGGAAGAGTGGCTGTGCGTGACAGAAATGGGTGGAGAGAAATTGTGAATGAATAAGTGATGACGCAGCCCTGAGGGGATATTCTCCCGCATTTGGTCTGATCAGCTATTTCAGGTCAGGTGCGGGTAAGGGGATGAGTCTGTTATGATGTGGCAGGGGTAAACCAGCTCTGCTGTCGGGCCCTGCTGCGGATGTCACTGATTGCATTGTGCAGTTGACCTTGTGCAGTGTGGTGCGGTGAGGATCTGTCCGTTCTCCCCTTTGGGGCTAAGATGTGAATGAATGTGTTTGAATGGATGAGTAAATGGGGAGTGTGTCGTCCTGTCTCGGCTACCTCCCTTTCCTTGGGGGAAGCAGCCTAGGTATATAGATAGACTGACAGTATTTCTGACAAGTTCTTGAAGTCATTTTTCATTGTACATTTGATTAGTAAACCAGTACTCTGCCCATTCGTACGAACTGAATCTGAATATCTTCTCCAAAGTCTTCATTGTTGTAGGTATAAGAATGAATGCAAGGATAGCGAGAATTGCTCTTGAATTCCACCTCGCATGCCAACGGCCATACCACGTTGAGTACACCGCTTCCCGTTCGATCAGCGAAGTTAAGCAACGTTGGGTCTGGTTAGTACTTGGATGGGTGACCGCCTGGGAACACCAGATGCTGTTGGCATCCCTACGTCAAGTGGGGTTGGTGGAGGATTAGTGCCCCTCCCTGTAAAACAATTAACTCTAAGCCCTTGGCCACCCCGTGTGGGATACATGGCGTCTGGCAATGAAATACTGATATTTGGAGTTTTGTGAAAGTTAATAAAAGGAAAATGCCGTGTTTCTTCAAAGAATTTAAACACTCGTGTTAAATGGTAGAAAAACTTCATGTCATCTCTCCATCCTGACTTATCGAGGATCTCTTCTGTTCCACTAACAAACTGTGACTTTAGTGTTTCATAATTCTTTATTAATCGAAACACAAATGGATATTCGATGTTTGGAGAGTTGAGGTTAGCACCAAGTTCTTCGTCCATCACCAAACGGAGAATCCTATCCAGAATGTGATGCTGACAACCGATAAACTGGTTTGTTTATCCGAGAACATTTGTTCTAATCCGACGACAACAACTCCACTCTTTTTCCCAGTGTTAACGCTAGTTACATCAGCAATGATCATTTTTATTGCATGCCATGAGTTGTATTCATCAATTATTTTTGCAATTCCTTCAGCAATAGTTTCAGCCTTGCCATTTTCCAAACACAATGCATCCAACTTTATTTCTGTTCTTTCATTTTTAAGTAGTGCTACCTGGTACTCATTTTCATCAATCCACTTTCTATGGAAGTGTAAAGACCATGTTTCCAACCGTAACTTATCAATCTTTTCCTCCGTCAGCGTAGCAGCCTCTTTGTATATTGACGTGTAAATTGCTGTTTGAATTGGAGCTGGAATGTCAATACTGTCAAGTGACAATTGTTTGGATATTTTAGCAGCTTTATTTGTCGATTCTCCAACAACTGTCACCAAGTTAGCTGTAACTTTACTTCTGTTGTGTTTTCTGGTTGGTGGATGGTTAGTCTCATCTTCATCCTTATATTCGCTGTCATCAGATTCAGTGCAACTACCACTTGATGAAAGGACGTAAGATGATGTTGGTAATTTAGGTTCATCAGGCAGTTTTCATCTTAGTGAAGAGTGAATGGTTTCCTTACCTGCAACTTGACCTATTGAGTACCCCACTTCTCCTTTGCTTTGCACTTGTAGGTGGTAAAGTTGTTTATCTTCAGTGGATAACCAGTGAGCATATACTTTTGTGATATCAAAAAGTTTATTTAGGGCATCACATTTTCCCCTCTTGACACATTCATCGTTAAGATTTTAGCACCTTGTCAAGCTTTGCCTGTATTGATTGATCTGGCACATGTGGAAAGTTCAATTTATTCTCCAATAATTTGGTAACCTCTTTGGAAATGTCGACTATTCGTTCGTTTCTTAAATTGATTTTTGCTCCAAGAAATTGGTAACGTCCAACAACTTGCATCTGGTTTGGCATTCTGCATTTTTTTTTTCTAATGAAGATTCTTCTAAAGGCACAATTTCTCTTCTTCTATGTGACTGCTGGAACCGCACCAAATTATTGGTCCAGACATCCTTGTTCTTCTGTACGATAGTTTCACTTCTTTTGTGCGACATGATGCTTATCTGATATATATATATATATATATATATATATATATATATATATATATATATATATATATATATATATATATATAATGTGTGTGTGTGTGTGTGTGTGTGTGTGTATCATAGTAACACATCAAGTAATTATTTTGCTGACTGTTCACCTGGAAGCTGCAAGGATAACTGTTAGATGCTGAAAACTGCATGCCGTTTTATAACATTTAGATTATTCTACAATGTTCTAAACAGTGTTAAACCATACGAGAACGTTACAAACTCTTCTAGAAAGGTCTAAACAGTTCTAAAATCTCCTGTGCAACTCTATAAATTTATAAAATATCTATATAAAGATAGTCATAAAACTTGCGTGTGGTAACGTGAAATATATGGTAAACCATTTTTTTTTTTGGGGGGGTGACCTTTTTTTTTTTTTTTTTTTTATTAAGACGAATAAGAGCTTTTTTCTTTGTTTTAAAACAAAAGTTCATCAATTTATGATACAGGCTACCTTTTACTTGGAAAAAAAGTAAAAAGGTTTTAACCCAAATATATATATATATATATTGTTACGGAACAGAGAGAGATAATGAACACTTCAAGTGAGAATACTAAAATAACTACTGTCCCGCAAAGTTTCAGGTTCAAAACAAAAGACTTAGGTAAAATTACAAGTTAAAGTTTAATGCTCAAACTAACAGCTAAACATTCAGGACTCATAAGAATAACGTAATGGCAAAACAGGTTACATATATGGTTAACTGCAATAGCCTCTATTAACACGAATTAAGCAAGAGCAAATTTATCTAAGTCAGCCCTGATAAATGAGAGAACCGAATAATGCTCAGTTAAAGCAAGATATAATATTATTACAGATAAAAAATATTACTAACTGGCTGACATTAAAAACTTTACATGAATCGCAAAAACCTTACCAGGCCTACGAATTAATGCCTCAGGCTATCCAGTACAAGAAAAATAGTAATAACACTTATACTCAAATTATACAGCAGCTAGATGGCTGGAGACTTCCTCAGCAATCACAATAATAATACACTATACAGGGGAGGACAGAGATGTGAACAAAATGAGGAGTAGATCTAAGTGGCAATTAATGCAAAGACTGAGCTCATTATATAGGGGCCGGCAGAGCTTGATAATGCTTGTAAGAAGGACGCGCAAATGAAGCCATATGGGACAAAGAGTTGACAATCCTGCTCTGAACAACAGAAGGAACGACTTACTCTACCATAAGGGGAAGAAGGGGGGAGTGAGGTAGAACACGCAAGCCTGGTCACTATGGAAGCCACGAGGCGAATCGTGATCAAACATGCAGCATACTGTATGTTAGAATTATACAAAGGATGATGAAATCATAGGCTATGTAACACCTCCCCACAAAGAAAAAGAAATTTACAAAGGAAATTTCTTATTACTCTAAAACAATCTGTCTAAAGTCTAGATAAACAGTCTGCAATAACATTTTCTTTCCCCTTGACATGTTGTATGTCTAATGAATACTCCTGAAGAAGTAGACTCCATCTTGTCAGTCTCTGATTTTTATCTTCAAACTTGCTAAGGAATTTCAGTGGGTTATGATCGGTAGAAATGACTATGGGGTCAAAACCAGAACACAAATAAAATGAAAAATGCTGTAAACCCAAAATCAAGGCCAAAGGCTCTTTCTCAATAGCTGAGTGGTTCTTTTGAGGTGGAGTGAACTTCTTACTGTTATAAGATAAAGGGTGTTCAATACCCTGATCATCCTGTTGCAGCAAAACAGCCCCAGATCCTGTATCACTTGCATCAACAGCCATCTTAAAAGGCTTAGCAAAATATGGAGTAGCGAGCACTGGCTGACTTAACAGGATAGCTTTAAGTTTACTTAAAGAGGATTCACAGTTATCGGTCCAGACAAATTTCACTCCCTTTTTCAGTAGGTCTGTAAGTGGTGATACAAGAATTGAAAAGTTAAGAACAAATCTCCTGTAATAACCTACCATTCCCAAAAATCTTTGTAGCTCTTTCCTACTTTTAGGTCTGGGAAGATCACTTATAATCTGAACCTTAGCTCCTGGTGGTGCAACGTGTCCATCACCAATTACGTACCCAAGGTACTGAACTTTAGCTTGACCAAACTCACACTTTGATAAATTAGCTACAAGATTAGCCTGAACCAAACGCTCGAGAAATTTACTGACATGGCATAGATGATCTTTCCAGTTGTCACTGAAGATTAATACATCATCAATATAAACAACACACCCTGCCAAACCCTCTGTTACAACATTCATGAGCTTCTGAAAAGTGGCTGGTGCATTCTTCATACCATATGGCATTACAGAACATGCAAAAGTCTTTCCTAGTATTACAAATCATGAGATCTCCCTAGCACGTTCAGTCATAGGTACTTGCCATTATCCCTTTAACAAATCAAACTTACTTATGTACCTAGCCTTTCCGATCTTGTCTATGCAATCTTTCACGCGAGGGAGAGGGTAAGTGTCTGTGTTATCTGATTAACACGTCTGTAGTCGATGCAAAGCCGCTGTGACCCACCTGGCTTAGGGACTAGAGTGACAGGAGAACTCCACTCGCTCTGACAGGGTCAATCATCTTGTGGTCCAACAGGTAGCCAAGCTCCTTCTGGATGAGAGGAACTTTCACTGGGTTCACACGGTAAGGAGGCAGTTTAAATGGCTTTGCGTCTCCAACATCAACATCATGCATCAACACAGTGGTTCTTCCTGGAGTGGCACGGAACACTTGCGGGTACTCCTGCAGTAATGCCGAAAACTCCTGCCTTTCCTCGGGAGCTAGATGAGAAAGCTTAGTCTGGAGATCATTCATGATATCAGGATTCTTCCCCAAACTATCACTCAGGCTCATACTGCATGGGAGAACTTCACTTGCAGACTTGGGTGGAACAGCTACAGTGCAGACTGGGTTATTTTCGTCCCGCCTGTGATATAACTTTAGCATGTTGATGTGACAAAGTTGCTTGTTCTTTCTATGATCTGGTGTGGCGATGACATAGTTGACATCACTGAGTTTCTTCTCCACGAAATAAAGACCACTAAACTTGGCTTGAAGAGGTTGCCCATGCACCACTAGCAGAATCAAAACCTAATCTCCTGGCTGAAAGTGGCGTAACCTGGACTTCTTATCATATCAAGTCTTCATCTTCTCCTGAGCAGCTCCTAAATTCTCTCTCGCCAGCTGTAAAGCAGTGGACAGCCGTTCTTTGAACTTCATCACATACTCCAGCAGGTTGACGTCATCTTCCTCAGACAGCCAGCATTCCTTGAGTAGCTTAAGGGGTCCTCTTACTTCATGGCCAAACAGTAGTTCAAAGGGTGAGAAGCCCAGTGATTCATTTGGAGATTCTCTTGCGGCAAATACAGCGAATGGAAGACCTTTATCCCAGTCTTTCTGATGTTCCAAACAGTATTTCTTGAGCATCGATTTGAGTGTTTGATGATATCTCTCCAACGCTCCTTGGGTCTGGGGATGGTAAGCTGAAGACGTGATCTGGGTGATGCCCAACTCTTTCAGAGACTGCTTGAAAACATTTGACATGAAATTACTTCCCCGGTCTGACTTTACCTCCTTGGGCAGACCAAACTTGGTGAAGAACCCTAGCATTTCCCTAACCACGTTCTTTGCTGAGATATTTCTAAGTGGAACGGCTTCAGGATAACGAGTAGCCATATCAATCAGGGTCAACATATAAGAAAATCCTGAAGAAGTCTTAGGAAGAGGGCCCACAATATCCACCAACACACGGGTGAATGGCGCCTCAAAAGGAGGAATGGGAACTAGAGGTGCAACCTTTTCGGTCTGATTACACTCCCCAACAACTTGACAGGTGTGACAAGACTTACAATACCAGGAAATATCTCTGAAGATACCTGGCCAGTAGAAGTGTTTCAAAATGCGTGCCACAGTCTTCCTCACTCCAAGGTGTCCTGCCAAACTGGAATCATGAGCCACTCTAATGATATCCTGCCTACAAACACGAGGGATGACAACTTGATGTACAACCTCCCATTCACAGTCGGCTGATGCTGCTGGGGGTCTCCACTTTCTCATAAGTACTCCTGACTTTATATAATAACAAGTAGAAGCACTAGCTGACTCTTCTTCACTGTAAGCAGAGTTAGCTAGACCTTTCAACTCAGGGTCAGCAACCTGGAACTCAACCAACTCTTGACGAGACAAATTATCAACACTACGGGGTACTGCCTCATCTGGTGAGTGGTCCAAATTAGCAAGAAAAGTGTCAGCTAGGATAACATCATCATCATTATCCTCTAAGTCACCAGTAACTTTAGACTTAGCCCTAGTGACAGCACATGCAGAGAACACATCAGGGACATCACAATCCTGGGTCGCAGTCACTGGTTCACTAGACAACTGAGGAGCTGGACACACTTGACTTCCACCAATATCATTTCCAAGTAAGAAAGTTACACCTGACATTGGGAGTGTCTCAACCAACCCAACCATAACGGAACCATTAACAAAACCAGACTCTAAATTCACTCTGCACAGATGGACAGAGAAGTAATTATTCCCTACACCTTGTAAGATTAGTTTCATCAGAGGAATTAATATTAGAGCCTAGAACACCGGTCAGCATAAGTGATTGGCAAGCACCTGTATCACGATATATTTTAACTGATTTCCTGTCATTATTGTGCAGAGGACTGACAAAACCATCAGACAGGAAATTAACACATGAACTCTTGAGAGTGTCACCCACGTTACTGCTCAAAAGAGGAGCTTCATCATGAGAATTTAATTTACCCCTCAAAGCAGGTTCAGTTAACTCGGTCAAAGAATTCTGGGAACTCTCAAGGGTGGACACTAGACCAATTGACTGAATATTTAAAGACTCCTTTTTGTTCACATCACGCTGTCTCCTGAAACATTTCTCCGTAGTACGACCAAGCTTACTACAATAAGTACATTTACTTTTCTGAAATCTAGAGGTGGAGCTGGTATTTACTTCCTGAGAAACATCTTTATTCTCTTTCCTGTTACCTGTACTCTGAGTAGAGGCAACGTACTTACTCTCAGCTTTCCTTTTTTCTTTAGAATATCTCTTGTGAGTGAGAACATATTCATCAGCTAAAACTGCACCATCAGACAGATTATCTATTCTTTTCTCATCAAGATATAGGCTTACATCTTTATTAATACACCTTTTGAAGTCCTCCAGCAAAATCATCTGCTTAAATTTATCAAAATCAGAATTTACATTCTTAGAATTTAACCACTGCTCTAACAGATCTTCTTTGATTTTTGCATACTCAGCATGGGATTGCTTATCTTGCTTATAAGTTGTTCTAAATTTTACTCTATAGGCTTCAGGAACAAGCTCATAGGCCTTAAGAATCAAGCTCTTAACTACGTCATAATTATCAGATTGATCCTGAGGCAAAGATGCATAAGTTACTTGAGCTTTACCGGTGAGAACACTGTGAAGGAGTACTGGCCAATACTTTTTGGGCCAATTAAAACCTGTAGCTACCCTCTCAAACAACTGAAAATACTTTGTTAAATCAGATTCATTAAAAGGAGGGACAAGTTTAACATTTTTAGCCACATCAAAATCATCAGAGCTACATGATCCAGTTCCACCTTGTTTCATGCGATACTTATGGTCTGCCTGAATCCTAGCAAGTTCAATTTGTGCCTGAGCCTGTGCCTGTGCCTCCTGAATACGAGCCTGAGAATCAGCCTCCTTAGCATTTGCCTGAAACTCAGCATCCTTAGCACGAACCTGAAACTCAGCCTCCTTAGCACAAGCCTCCTGCAGCGCTAGCTGTAACTTAGCTATTTCAATCTGTGTTTTCTCTCATCTGGAGGAGTTACATTAAACAAGCTTTTATTAATCATGTGAACAATTTGATCTTTAGAATGATGAGAGCGAACAGCAATTCCCAATTGTTGAGCAACAAGCTTAAGTTCATTCTTTGTTCTGTTTTCTACATCACACACTGTTTGCACATTTGACAAAAAATCTTTGGCTTCATCAAGAGTAGCAATAGTAGATGTCATGAATAAATCAGTCACAAAATATCAAGCAATATCCTTATGATAATATCCTGAATATCCTGATAAGAGGTTGCCAAATCTATGTTACGGAACAGAGAGAGATAATGAACACTTCAAGTTAGAATATTAAAATCACTACTGTCCCGCAAAGTTCCAGGTTCAAAACAAAAGACTAAGGTAAAATTACAAGTTAAAGTTTAATGCTCAAACTAACAACTAAACATTCAGGACTCATAAGGATAATGTAATGGCAAAACAGGTTACATATATGGTTAACTGCAATAGCCTCTATTAACACAAATTAAGCAAGAGCAAATTTATCTAAGTCAGCCCTGATGAGAGAACCGAATAATGCTCAGTTAAACCAAGATATATTATTATTACAGATATAAAATATTACTAACACTGGCTGACATTAAAAACTTTACATGAATCACAAAAACCTTACCAGGCCTACGAATTAACGCCTCGGGCTATACAGTACAAGAAAAATGGTAATAACACTTATACTCAAATTATACAGCAGCTAGATGGCTGGAGACTTCCTCAGCACTCACAATAATAATACACTATACAGGGGAGAACAGAGATGTGAACAAAATGAGGAGTAGATCTAAGTGGCAATTAATGCAGAGACTGAGCTCATTATATAGGGGCCGGCAGAGCTTGATACAACTTGTAAGAAGAACATGCAAAAGAAGCCATATGTGACAAAGAGTTGACAATCCTGCTCTGAACGACAGAAAGAACGACTTACACTACTATAAGGGGAAGAAGGGGGGAGTGAGGTAGAACACACAAGCCTGGTCACTATGGAAGCCACGAGGCGAAGCGTGTTCAAACTTGCAGCATACTGTACTTTAGAATTATACAAAGGATGATGAAATCATAGGCTATGTAACAATATATATATATCTATATATCTATATATATATATATATATATATATATATATATAGAGAGAGGGATATATATATATGAGAGAGAGGGAGAGAGAGAGAGAGAGAGAGAGACTGGGAAAACAAAGGAAGGAACATTGATGGAGAAAGGCTAAACCATTTAAAATTTGCAGATAACATTGTCCTAATCTCAGAAACAGCGGAGGCATTGCAAGAAATGTTAAATGACCAGAACAGAGAAAGTCTGAAAGTAGGACTGAAGATGAACCGAAGTAAAACTAAAGTAATGTTTAATCCACAAACACCAAAGAGCATCATCAGAACAAGCGATGAAATTCTTGAAGAAGTTAAGAAGTACAACTACTTGGGACAAATACTAAAATTAACGAAAGATCATGATAGCGAAATAAAAAGACGCATTATAATTGGATGGAAAGCTTTCGGTAAACGAATGTATAATTCCAGCTATGACGTATCGTTGTGAGACCTGGAAACTGACAAAATCAATGGAAAATAAATTAATCCGTTCTCAGAGAGCAATGGAAAGGTCAATGTTGGGAATATCTTTAACAGACAGGAAAAGATGAACTTGGGTGAGAGAGCAGACTAAAGTGCAAGATATTATAGATGTTATAAAAGAACAGAAATGGAGGTGGGCAGGCCATATAGGAAGAGTAAGGGATAACCGATAGAGTAAGAGGCTGACGGACTGGACACCAAGAGAATGTAAGCATAGCAGAAAAAGGCCAGACAGGAGATGGAGAGATGAGATAGAGAAATTTGCAAAGAAAACTTGGCAAAGATTGGCTCAGTCAGGGAATTCGTGGAAAAGGTTGGGGGAGGCCTTTCTTCAGCAGTGGACTAGTTATGGCTGATGATGATGATGATGATTTTATATATATATCTATATCTATCTATCTATATATATATATATATATATATATATATATATATATATATATATATATATATATATATATATATATACACACACATATTTATTAGTGTGTGCCTGTGTGTGTGTGTAGATATATATTTATTGATTTCACTCCGACAGGAAGAGTACATATTCATTCATTCATTGCCAGACGCCATGTATCCCAAACGGGGTGGCCAAGGGCTTAGAGTTAATTGTTTCACCCCTGTTTATTTGTTTGCCAATTTGTCCATTAGCAGGATTACTCGAACAGTAAAAGAGTGCTTTGGACCAAATTTTGTGGGTGGATAGCCCATGTCCCAGAGAACAATCGATTAAATTTTGGGACCGATCCGGATCGTATTACAGACTCTGGATCCGGAAAACACTTTTTGCGAAACCTTAACCAACGATGAGATGACCTAACCCATTATGAAGAGTGGCTTGGAAATTACGTTGCGCTTGCCTGAGAAATGCGCTCCACTGAGTGCCCCTCTAGCTATTTATATACTCATGTATATGTAGGCCTACATTTATATACATATGAGATGGAGAGATGGAGTGGAGAGGTATACGAGACTGGGAGGTGCGATCTGGGAGCAGGGCAGTGAAATGGAGGGAGACCGGGCGACATGGAGGCGATTTGTTTCTGGCCTCCCCTTATGGGATTAAGGCATCTAGCAATAGGTAGAGATATTTATATAGTTATATATTCGCACACACACACACACACACACACACACACACACACACGCACACACACACACACACACACACACACACATATATATATATATATATATATATATATATTCGGGGGGGGGTTTCAAGAATACTCCCCCAGTATCCCTTCTTGTCGTAAAAGGCGACTAAAAGGGTTGGCAGAGGGTTAGTGCCCCTCCCTGGAAAACAACTAACTAAAAAAACAAACAAGAAGCCTCGGACAAGGACTGACCAAACGATGACGACCCAGGAGCAGACAAATGACTTGGTAATGGCTACGTGGAATGTAAGAGGAGCGAATGATGAGGTGAAAGAGAGAGAGTTTGTCCAGATGCTTGAGGGTGCAAAAGTGGATGTATGTGGAATAACTGAAACAAAATGGAGAGGAGAAAGTGTGAGAGAATGGGAGTATGGATGGGGTTTATGTGCAGGAGTAGGTGGGAATGAGAGGGCAAAGGAAGGAGTATGTATAGTTGTGAGTAAAAGATGGAAGAAGAGCATAAGACAGTATGGATCAGTTGGGTCAAGGATTGTGTGGGTAAAGTTGAAAGTTGGAATACAAATGTGGGCGATTGTGTGTGTGTATGCACCAACGCAAGACTGTGCTCGCAGAGTGAGAGAAGAGTTCTGGACAAATGTGGAAGTGTGCATGGAAAAATTTGGAAGGAATGAGAGAGTGTTTTTGATCGGTAATATGAATGGTAAAGTAGGGAATGTGAAGGTGGATGGAATAGTTGGTGAGTGGGGTGTGCCTGATGCGATAGATGAGAATGGCAGTGCGTTACTGGACATTTGTGCTGGGAGGGGGTTGGTGATAGCCAATACCCTCTTCAGGCATAAAACGATCCACAAGTATACATGGCGAGTGATGAGAAAGGTGGGTGGTGAACTGAAGGAAAGGAAGGCAATGATTGATTATGTGTGTGTGAATGAAAGGATGCGAAGATGTGTAATGGATGCAAAAGCTTATAGAGGTTGGGGGAGTGGACTTTCTGACCACTACATGGTGGTGGCCAGAATTAGGATACAAGTAAGATGGAGGAATAGAAGAAGGGAAAGACGAGAGGAAGGAGTAGTTGCGAGGAGAGTGGAAAGGTTACAAGAGGATGAGAAAAAGGCAGAGTATAAGAAAGAAGTGGAGGAACGACTGGGCAAATATGAATTGGAGCAGATGGGGGACGTGGAAGGTGTGTGCAGGATATTTACAGAAGAAATATGTGTAGCATGTGATGTGGTGTGTGGGAGGAAGAGAAGACGGAGGGGGTGCAAGGAACAGCGTGGTGGACTGAAGAGGTGAGACAGGCTGTGGCACAAAAGAAGAAAGCATATAATGAAAGGATTAGAAATAGGGGCGTCGAAGAAGTCGAGAGGCGGAAGAGAGAGTTATATGTAGAAAGAAAGAGAGAGGTGAAAAGATTAGTAAGAGAGAGTAAGAAGAGAGTGGATGAGGAATTTGGAAGGAATTTGAGTGTAAAGTGGAGGGACTATAAGATGTTCTGGAAAGAGGTGAAGAGAGTAAGACTGGGTGGAAGTGAGGTTAGCAGGGGAGTGAAAGATAAAAATGGTAGATTACTAGTGGAGATGGGAGAAAAAGTGAGCAGATTGAGAGAACACTTTAAGGAATTGTTGAACATACAGGATGGAAGTAATGCGAGTATAAGTGGCTGGGGAATGGCTGGGAGAAGGAGGGAGGTGAGAAGACAGGAAGAAATCAGTAGGATAGAAGTTGTGGAAGCAATGAAGAAAGTCAAAATGGGGAAAGCCCCAGGAATTGATGGAGTGTGTGGTGAAATGCTGAAGCATGGGGGAGAGATAGTAGTAGAATGGATGTGGAAGATGTGCAGATTGGCCTGGGAGGAAGGTAGAGTCCCGGAGGATTAGGAGTCAGGTATAATTATTCCCTTGTACAAAGGAAAAGGCGAAAAAGAAGTGTGTGGTAATCATAGGGGCATTTGTCTTCTTAGTATAATAGGAAAAGTGTATGGTAGGATACTTATTGACATAGTTAGAGAAAGAACAGAGGAATTAGTTGGAGAAGAACAGGGAGGCTTTAGGAAGGGAAGAGGTTGTGTAGATCAGTGTAATGCTGTGTTTTTAAGGCGACTTCTCGTCGTAAAACCACGAGCACTGGAACGGGGTCCTTTGGCTAGACCGGATGTAATGCACTAACAAAGGAACAGGGCATAAAAAGAGACACTACACCGAATCACATCTATTGCTTAAATTCTATCCCTTACAGTGCTACATACACAATATTTGACACACAATAAAACAGAGATACAATAATACACTTATAACTGGATCCAATATACTTTTACACAAGGCACAGGGCAGTCAGGGATATGTGTTACTGTTACTTAGAAGAGGTATCACTTCACTGCGATTGTCAATTGAGAGTAGTTGTCGTGTCACTGGTGGATAATAATAAACGGGGGAGTTTCACTTGTATTCACTGTGATCGGGAGTCTGTGGGGGAGATGTTACTATAATAGAGGTAGGGTGCGTATGGCGACATCCGGCACGGTCACCTAGTCGCAGGGGAGCACTTCACTTGCCTTTCGGCTCACTCACGCACCTACCTTCAATTCCACAGAAAACTCCCCGCTTCCTTCCTGAGAGGGGGAACTGAACTGTTTAACGTTTACGCACGACTTACTATGATACTACTGTTTAATATAACTTTTATTAGACACTGCCACTGTGCATTGGATCACTGTCACTGTATTAGGGGTCACTGTCACTGCCACTGTTCTACCCTTGTTTCTTGGGTAGTTGAGTCACTGGTACTTACTGTCAGGGAGGCTCCCTTGTTTAGGGCCTCGACCTGAGGGGCGGCTCCTTCCTAGGACCGTGCTGGTGGGGTGCAGGGAGGCCCTGAAGTCTGGGGGCCTCGACCTGATCGGGGGCCCTCGGGACTAGGACCGAACAGTCGGAGGATTCGGGCCTGCTTCCTCTGCTGCCGGGGCGTGAGGGAGCCTAGGTCGCCGTTGTCGGGAACCGTGGTGGAAGGCCTGGGCGTCCGGGGGCTGCAGGTGCTCAGGGGGAGAGGCGCTGTCAGTGCTGGGCTGCGGCAGCGTCTCCTGTAGGGCTCCAACAGTGCTAAGGAGCGTCCGGGTGTGGGCGGTAACTCCGCAATCGGGCCTTGCCACCACTCTAACGCCTCCGCTAGGCCAAGAAGCCTGGATGGCGACGAAGGTCTCCCCGGAGGGAAAGAGGCTTGAGGGAGACTCACACTCTTCGTGGTTCCCTGAGTGTGTTCATTGGGCTGAGGTGGGGCTCTACATCCCCTAGTGTGGACTTTGGCTGGTGCCGTGAACTTGCCCGGCGTGCGAGGGACACCAGTAGGGTGATCGGGGTCGCCCTTTCGCCGAGGCAAGAGGCCATCAACGTGGTGTTCCTCCCGCAGTAGGGGACAAGCCGGAGTGATGGGCCCAAGGGGCACACTCTCTCCAATACGGACAGATCCTACCGTCAGGGAATTCTCCACCCTGGTACGTGCCCCAGCCGTAGCTGAGTGTCTGCCCGTACGGGGAACGACTAACGGAGAAACGGGATCACCCGTCTGCTCCGGCGAGAGGCCAGCCCCGAGTCGCCGCTTCCGTAATTGGGTAGCGCTACACGTACGGTAGCAGGATCTCTCTACCCTGGACCGTATTCTGGCCGTAGCCAAAGTACAACTGGAGAGGGATGCACACAGGCAACTCTCTCTCCTCAGCGTGTTAAGGCCGGAGCCTGGGGTCACCTTCCCCTTTACACACTTTGTCAGGCCGTAGCCTGTGTCTATTTCTCTTTTAAGGCCATAGCTTTGGGCCTCTTCCTGCCCTTGGACCTCTTCCTGCCCTAGAGGGTGTAGCAAGACTGTCAAGACGGTGTTACTTGGGACTGACCTCTTTTCAGTCCCACCCCTGGTCTGACGGTCACTACCCCGCCCGCACAGTAGTTCAGTTTGCCTGAACGCCTGGGGTTGGGGCACTTGTGGGGAATAGGGGCTCAGGGTCGGGATGCCCCGATGACCCTCTTGCCCGGGGTCACTAACCTCACCGATGTGTCCTCCCGGGGTGGTGGTGGGGTGGCGGCTCGGTGGTGGTGTGGGGGGTGGTGAGGTGGGAGGTCCTGCGGCGGGCATTTTAATCAGAAATTCATTCTTAGATCTTTAGTGGAAAAGTTTCTAGAGATGGGAAAGAAGTTGTATACGGCTTTCATGGATTTGGAGAAAGCATATGACAGGGTTTATAGACAAAGATTATGGAAAGTATTAAGAATATATGGAGTAGACGGAAAGTTGTTGAATGCTGTGAAGAGTATGTATGATGGTGCTAAGGCTGCAGTGCGTGTGGATGGTGAACTAAGTGAATTTTTCTCTTTGGAGGTTGGGTTGAAACAGGGATGTGTAATGTCTCCATGGTTGTTCAATCTGTTCATGGATGGGGTAATAAAAGAGGTACAAGGTAGGGTAGTGGATGTTGGAGTGGCCCTGGTGAGAGAGGATAGTGTTTGGAATCTCCCTGTTTCCAAACTGTTGTTTGCAGATGATACTGTGTTCTTGAGTGAAGACGAAGGGGAGCTGCAAGGCTTGGTGGATGAGTTTGGGAGAGTGTGCAAGAAACGGAATCTAAAGGTGAATGTAGGGAAGGGTAAAGTGATGGTCTTTGAGAGAGGTGAAGTCAGTGAATGTACAGCGAGGTTGGATGGTGAGGAATTGGAAAATGTGAGTACGTTTAAGTACTTGGGTAGTGTGATGAGTAAGGATGGAGGTTTGGAGGGTGAAGTGCTTGAAAGGGTACAGCAGAGAAGAAAGGTTGCTGGTTCTTTGGAAGCAGTGATAAGAAACAGGGAAGTGAGCATGGAAGTGAAAAAGTTACTACATGACAGTATTGTGATACCAACTCTAACTTATGGAAGTGAAGCTTGGACATTGTTGGAAGGACACAAGTCAAGAGTGAGAGCAGTGGAAATGAGTTATTTAAGAGGAGCCTGTGGAGTCACATGGAGAGACATGCTGACGAATGAGGATATAAAGGAGCGTTGTGGTGTGGATGTGGATGTGACAGGAAGTGTTATGAGGAACACACTGAGGTGGTTTGGCCATGTGGAGAGGATGGAGGGTGAAAGACTGACGAAGAGAGTGTATGTGAGTGAGGTGGAGGGGGGAAGAGGGAGGGGGAGGCCGAGGATGAGATGGAGGGATGGGGTGGAGAGGTATATGAGAGAGGGGGGTGTGAGTTGGGAGCAGGGCAGTGAAATGGCAGGGGACAGGACAACGTGGAGGCGATTTGTTTGTGGCCACCCCAAACGGGATTGAGGCATCTCACAATAGATAGACAGAATATATATATATATATATATATATATATATATATATATATATATATATATATATATATATATATATATATATATATATATATATTGAGCCTCTGTGGTACAGTGGTAAAGTGTTTGTTTTCGTACACGGGTGAGCCAGGGCTCGCACCCCACCAGGGTAATAAACTTTGGGAGTGTTCACCCGGCCACATACTGCATTGGCGGACACCAGAGGTGCTATGGTTGAACCAGTGTCGCATACTATAAAGTATGCTTGCACCCGGTCGGCTTGCGTGGGCTGACTACACTTGGTTCACAGACTACACACACATCCAAAGCCACTCCAACACTACAATTATACTTACAAGCACTTCACACCCTACATACAATCTCTACTAGACAGCCTAAGCCACTTGGTGGAGATACATTGACTGTATCGTTCTGACTTCAGTCGGGATAGGCCGGTCCTGCAGCGGATACTCAAACGGCTGATGATATATATATATATATATATATATATATATATATATATATATATGTATATAATGTCTAATTTCCTTCGACAGCAGCAAAGTATGGATCGCCATTCCATTTGCTTGGAACTCTGGAGACGACTCTAGAATCCAGTAGCTGGAAGTCGTATGGCAACATGAATATGCAGTTGCAGTATAATGTTTTAGACATCCAGCGAGCATGGTATGCATGGCCGGGCTGTCGAATACGAATTCCTCAGCCCCACTCAAGAAAATCACACGGAGCTCCGTTTGTCAAAGGCAGTCAGCCATTGGCTGAGTCTGTCTGAGAGCTTCCATGGAGTAATCGAGAATGTTTTACATCCACTTAGAGTTCTTTCTTCAACACTCCACAGATATGACTGCTTGCGTTTTCCTTCTGGAAAGCGAGCTGGTTGATTTGTTGCATCTTTTTCTTAAACCGTTGGAACAAGAGCACATCTGAACTGCTTGACAACCAGTGAACTGTTTTGAAGTCCTTTTTGAGAATAATCTCCAAGATATGGTGTCTACAAGGAAAGAGGAGGAGTTTTCTTCCCAAATGCTCTTCGCTCTGTTTACAAGCTTCATGAGCATGACCGCTGGCGTCGCCAACTGTATCGAAGCACATGGCAACAAATCGGCTGATGATGTTCCACTATCCACTACAGTATTACCTTGTGCCATTCCTGTTCCAAATGATAGTTGTGGAATGCCCAACAGTTGGACTTTTCTCCTAATGAAGATACGTTTCCCGAGATCAGTATAACAGCCGTTCAACAGATTTGCTTCCTGTCAGAGATAGAAGTAGCTTATGATCCCAACGGGCTACAGTTCCAGTTTTAGTTCCAGAGGCTTCGACCCCCATGCTTTGTAAAACCAGTATGTTTTCCACGATATCATCTGTGGGTTGTCCTCTTTGAGGACTTTCTTATGGGCACCTCCCGTGTGTTCATTTCAAGATCTGCTGCAGTAGCTGCCACAGTGTGAACGGCCTGTCGGTCACTTGCATTGGTTCTGTCAAAGTCAGCTGCATGACAGCAGGAAAGTAAGTTTCCAGCTTTGTTCCCATGTGACGGATGTGAACTAACAGTTGACATGGCAGGAACTATAACATTTGCATCCATTTCGACTCGAAGCTTCTTTTGACATGAAATGCGGCCCTCGTCATCAGGGCTGCTTGCTGGCTCCAAGTGAACAGTTTCTAGTTCTTCCCGCGTCTGCTTCCATGCTTTTTTCTCTCGCATTTTCATTTGCTGTTTTTCATACATCTGCTTCATTTCCCTCTTGGCTAGGGCTTTGGCAGGCTGTCTCATGTGAAACGTAAGTTATCCTTCTTGATCCTTCAGGAATATCAGGTCTTCCTTCACCTGAATCAGTTTTTGCGCATCAAGATGCTTGATGTTGTGCAGATTATCGTGATTTTTTGTGAACTCCCCTTTCTACTCCTGTAGCTGCTTCTTCCTGGTATATCCCTTCAACTTGTCCCACGTGATTGGTTATCTATATTTGGTTCTCTTGATGTTCCGCTCCTCTTGCGTGGGGATTTAAGCCATTTTCCAGATGTCTATTTTCCCCCTCACCACCATACTGATGCGCTCCTGTTTCTGCAGGGGTTGATGTTCTTACCTTCAGATGGTAGAAAAAACACTGAAGAACCTGTCTTATATAAGGTAGACGTGACTTAGGGATGACCAGTCGTACTTCTATAACGGAGGTAGCTGTTGCTTTACATAACATAGTCACCATTATTTCAGTCTTTGAGAAAACAAAATTTGATGACAAATATACGATGCCATTCTGCAAAATAAATACATATAAATATTGATTAAATAACTTGTATCTGTACACTATGTAGTTGATGCATGAGGCACCAATTAATGACACTAATTCACGTGAATAAGTAGCCAATGCATGACAACGAGGCTCAGAGTGACAACTGAGTATCACTGGACACACCTTATGAGCTACTGCTTTAGAGGCGGAAGAGTGAGTCAAGCTGCAAGAAAATTCCTGTGTCACACAGTTGCCTGGTTGCAAGACGGTTTAGCAGAGTTATGAATTATTTCCTCAGAGTATACTGAGGAAATATTTATAGGGTTAAATATTGTCTTACAAAACCGAGCTCTTACAGCAGGACATGAATTTCGGCTACCGTGTGCAACTAATAGAATCATATATATATATGCAGACAACATTGTTGTACTCAGCAGTGTATCTGACACATCAGTTTTGGTTGTAATTAGAATATGCCAAAAATATACCCTAAAAGTAATACAAGTATATGCACCAACTTCTCAAAGCTGAGATGAAGAAACAGAAACACTCTATGACGACATCCCCCAGATTATGGGAGAAGAAATGATCACATATACTATACTCATGGTAGACTTCAATGCAAAAGTTGGGAAATCAAAAAATGGAGAAGCACGTATGGGAAAATTTGGAGTGGGAGAAAGGAATGAAAAAGGAGAAATGGTGGTAAATTTTGCTGAAATGTATAACATGAGAATAATAAACACATTCTTTCACAAAAGACGAGGGAGAAAGTGGACCTGGAGAAGCCCAAATGGAGAAACAAAGAATGAAATCGACTTCATTATAGCAGATAATTAGACCATCACAAATGTCACAGTTATCAACAAAGTATAATAGGAAGTGATCATAGAATGATGGGTTGCACAGCCAGATTAAACTTCAGAAGTGAAAGAAAGGAAATGATTAAAGGTAAAGAGATATGCCCAATAAATTTACACGAAAACAAAGCAGCCTTTCAGTTGGAAATAAGGAACAGATTTCATGCTCTAAGTAATGCTGAATGTAATATTGATGAGCTGAATGACAGACTAACAAAAGTGCTACGAGAATCAGCACAGGCAGTAGGAAAACCTAATACAACCAAGCCAAGAAGTATTCAGAAAAGACACTCAAGCTTCCGAGAAAAAAAAAAAAAAAAAAAAAGGAAATGAAAGTAAAAAAAAAAAAAAGAAAGAGCGAATGGAGTCATATACGCTTATCAACAATAGACAAAGAGAAGAACAAAGAAAGAGAAACATAATCAGATCAAAGAAACCATCAAAAATGGAAAAAAAAAAAGTCTGAAACATGTCCAAAGTAAAATGGCACTAGGAAAGCGACAAACTGCATCACTGAAAGACAAAAACGGTGAAATCATTAAATGCAGAGATAAGATGGTGAAGAGAGTTTTACACAGAACTGTATGCATCAAAGACAGTAGTACCAATAGCTAACTTTTCATTTGACACAAGTGAAATACCTGACGTAACACCAGACGAAATAAATATTTCTCTAAAAAATATGAAAAGAGAGAAGGCTCAGGAAGAATACGGACTAGTAGCAGATTGACTGTTGGATGCAGGAGTAGAAATTAAAAACAGGCTTGCTCACTTCCTTACTCAGTGTATGAAAAAGAAGAAAATTCAAAAAATTTGGTGTGATGCGATTGCTGTTTTACTTTACAAAAAAGGTGACTCAAAAGATCTAAGTAACTATCGACCCATTAGTTTATCAGTTATTTAGAAACTCTCCATTAAAGTCCTTATGAATAGAATAACAACAAATTTGGAGGAAAACTAACCTCGTGAGCAGGCTGAATTCCGAAGCGGGTTTTCGACTACTGATCATCTACACACAATGAATCAACTAATCGAGAAAACTCCAGAATATAATAAACCATTGTACTTAGGTTTTGTTGATTATGAAAAGCTTTCGACTCAGTGGAGCATATAGCAAATATAAATTCATTGCTAGAACAAGGAGTGAATGAAAACATTGTAAAGCTGTCCGAAAACATATATAAAGAGGGAACTGCTGCAGTTAAATTACACAAGGACTCGGAAAAAATTAAGACTGAGAGGGTGTATGTCAAAGAGATACAAATTAACCAATATTATTTACAGCTTGTCTATTTTGTATTTTCAGAAAGATACACTAGGAAAACAAAGGAGTCAGCATAGATGGAAAAAGCTAAACCATTTAAGAATTGCAGATGACATTGTCCTAATCTCAGAAACAGCAGAGACATTGCAAGATATGTTAAATGACCTGAAGAGAGAAAGTCTCAAAGTAGAGCTAAAGATGAACCGGAGTAAAACTAAAGTAACGTTTAATACACAAACACCAAAGAGCGTCATCGGAATAAACGAAGAAATTATTGAAGAAGTCGACGAGTACAATTACTTGAGGGAAATACTAAAATTAAAGAAAGATCATGATAGCGAAAAAAAAAAAAAAAGACACATTACAATTGGATGAAAAGCTTTCGGTAAATATAGAGACATTATGAAAAGTAGCTTGCCAGTTTATATGAAACGGAAAGTATATAACGAATGTATAATTCCAGCTATGACGTGTGGTTGTGAGACCTGGAAACTGACAAAAATTGATTGAAAATTAATTAATCCATTCTCAGAGAGCAATGGAAAGGTCAATGTTGGGAATATCTTTAAGAGACAGAAGATGAACTTGGGTGAGAGAGCAGACTAAAGTCAACGATATTATAAAAGTTATAAAGAACAGATATGGAGGTGAGCAGACCATTTAGCAGGAATAAGGGATAACCGGTAGAGCAAGAGGTTGACTGACTGGACACCAAGAGACTGTGAGCGTAGTAGAAAAAGGTCAGACAGGAAGTGGAGAGATGAGATAGAGAAATTTGCAGGGAAACCTGGCAAAGATTGGCCAGATCATAACTGTAATTCGTGGAGAAGGCTGGGGGAGGCCTTTGTTCAGCAGTGGACTTGTAATGGCTGAAGATGATGATAATAATAATGGTGTGTGTGTGTACATAATATATATCTATATCTATCTATCTATCCATCTATCTGTATGTATATAGGAAGGCATTACTACAATATTCTGTATTGTTCTGATAAAATCATCCCTGACACTCGAGCAAAAATTGCAATTTTTTTTCAATTTAGACCATTTCATTAGTAACAAAATACAGTAATATCGTTCAAATGTATTAGGCTAATCAAAAGTTTGCAAGCTTGAAGACTATAACTTACAGTACAACCGACATACCGTAATATATTGCTATGTGAGCTAACATGAATACTGAACGCCTCCCACATATGCAACATTATGCATCATTTACTCACTCGTGCTTGAAATCGGAAAATGCTAATACTATCTATATCCATTTACCTAGGCTGATTCCCCCCAGACACGGGGTAGCCAAAACAGGACAACACACTCACCAAAATACTCATCCACACTCAGACATGAACTAGTATCTCAGCCTCTAAGAGAGAGGTGTCTGCTCCTCACCGCAACACACCACAAGTGGGTTAACCGCGTAGTCCAATCCAGCTACATCCGCAGCAGAGGCCGACAGCAGAGCTGTTTCCTCCCCCCCCCCCCTGTCAAATCATAAAAGAACCATCCCTTTCCCTTTCGATGCCCTGTCTCATTGTAGAAACTAAAAAAACAGAGGAGAGGGTCCCAAGTCTCCTTAACCGGTACCTTTTAGTCGCCTTTTACGACACACTGGGAATGCGATAGCAGAATTCTTCCTACCATAATCTGGTCGCAGAATGGTACCACCAACTCATAGTGCGGGCAGAATGTGCCCCCCCCCCTCCCCGCCACAGGGGGCCAAATACTAATGCACTATAATATAATTTTCATTGTTGAACTTGTTTAATGATAAGGGTAGAATTATGTTAAATCCCAACATAAAGTAGAAAATTTAACAGTAAAAGTATAATCTACCCTAATGCCACAGAAGAGCTAACTTGGTATAATTTAACTGTCGTTTATAATAACGATACAGTAAGAAGATCTTTAATAACTTAATAGGATCTTAAATAAACAGTAGGTCTTTCAGCTGTATATCAGTATACTGTGTTTTTCTTTCCTAAATATCGACATCTGGTGCAGTTGTTGCAAAATAAGCTTTAATCCATATAAGCCATTATTGCAAGGAGAGGCATGAATAAAAACCAAGTCTTTAAAAAGTAACATAGATCAACGAATACATTTAATACAACTCCGTGTTATTAACTTAATTCTGTGTACAATTTGTGTGTGTGCGTGTGTATGTGTTTGTGTGTGTGCGTGTGTGTGTGTGTCAATCTGTTATGCATTAATCTGCATGGTGTTTTTTTTTTTTTTTTTTTTTACGTGTCCGACTCTGGGCAAAGGCTTCAAGGCCTATTTCTTGGGGGCAGTGACCTATCCCAAGCCCCAGTAGTCCTCCTACACCTCCACATGTCACCACTTCGGCGCTAACACCCACCATCCATAATGAATACATGCTAGGGCTGTTTCATACAGGACTGGTGCACTGGTACTAGCGGGGGTATTTTTACGACATGTCGGCGGGTCATCTGGTAGATCAGGAAAGACTGCTTTTAGGAAATTCAAATCCTGAAACTGTTCCCTGCCCCAGTCGGGATTCGATCCTGGGTCCGTTAGGACTGCAGGCCGCCTCTCTACCGATTCAGCCACCGCCTCCCGCAACTCTTCAAAAGAGAGAGAGACAGACAGACAGACAGACAGAGACAGAGAGACGATATTCTATTATGAAACTAAATAATCAGGATACCTATAATTATCAGATGTTACGCCTTCCCTCAACCCTATCACTAGACATCAACATACAGGAATGGGACGAGAGTAGCGACTAGGAAGGAATGCAGGTTATCAAAATACCATAATATTTGGTCGAAAACTTAGTTGGGACTGGGTCTGAGGTTCTCTAATCACTTTGGTTTCTGTTATTTATAGCTTCCCTTGTCAACGCAACCATTTCCAACACAGTTTCTCTCTCTCTCTCTCTCTCTCTCCAGCATACAGGCTTGGGACGAGAGTGGTGATAAGGAAGGGGTGTCAGATTATCAAAATAATTATTTGGTTGTAAAACTTGCTTGGGCTACTGTACATTCGCCACTACTTCCATACTGGCCACACGTGTACACCTCAAGGCTCCAAGACATTCACAAATACTTACTCTGTAATACATCCAACTCCATCAATGTGGCATCAGATGTCCACCCAAACACCTGTGAGCCATAATCCAGCTTAGATCTGATAAGGGACTTGTACCCCATTAATAAAGACTTCCTGTCAGCTGCCCAAGTAGTACCCACAATAAATTATGGGAATTTAAGAATATTCAATGGTTTATCACAACAAGCAAGTCAACTGTTAATATGAACTTGTAAAGTTTAATCTACGTTCAAAACAGAGGCCCTAAAATTTAGCAGATTTTTGAAAAGGTACTGCCTGATTATCCAAAGTCAAATGCAAGTCAGGGATGGGACGAGTCATGAAAAGTACAGCAGCACATTTAGGGACAGAAAACTTAAATCCCCACTGCAATTGCACATTGGTGGACGGAATCAGGCCCGGGATTCACAAACTGCTGCTGGGCGACAGCGCCGCACGACGTCGTACCTGAGTCAACGATCACCTCTCAAGGGCGATTCACAAACGTTGTATTTGGCTCCCTTCCAAGTCTCTTCCGTAGCAAGCAGGTATTTTTCTGGGGAAAATTTACTCGTCCAATCAGCAGGCACCGATCTATCACGTGACTGAATTTAAACAGACCACACCCTCCCCCATTCTCCTCCCTTCCCCCTCCTTCTCTCCCTCCCTCTCCCCACAAAACAATTACATATTGTACACAAATACGTACATATGCATTTACGCACATAATTACGTACGTACTTAAGGACAAATGTATCCCAAGGCGGACTAAGGTATTTACGTACATATGAATATAAGTATTCACGTACATACGCACGTACGTGAATACTTACAAAAGTACGTACTTATGTACGTACGTCCTTATGTAAGCAAGCACTTACGTACGTGCGTGAATACTAACGTAAGTACGTACGTGAATACTTAGGGAAGTACGTACGTGAATACTTACGCAAGTACGTACGTATGTACGTACTTCCGTAAGCACGTACATACGTGCATACCTAAGTACGTACATGAATGCGTTAGTACGTACATAGGTGCGTACGTAAATACGTGCATAGGGGTGTACAGAAGTAAGTATACATGTACGTACGTAAGTATGTACATGGGTGTATTCGTAGACATGTACATACGTTCATATATAAATACATGCGTACGTAATTACGTACGTAGGTAAGTACATGAATGCATTAGTACGTACATAGGTGCGTATGTAAATACGTGCATGGGCATGTACAGTTGAACACAGAAATTGGTACGACACTTCATATCGGGGCAACGCAGCAGGTCCATCCTTACTGCACGGCGAGTATGTGTTTAGCTCCGCCCACCAGTTCACACAGTCGAGACTCTTTACGGGACAGTGTGAACGGAATCAAGATGTCTATTGAATATGTTCATATGAAGGGTGACAATCTGTACCTTATAATACGGGTGAAACATTTTTAATGTTCGTGAAATGGATTACATAACTTCTACACAGACAGTAAGAGTTATTTGATTCCCGAGGAAATCCTGTGTGACTACAGCGGTTAAGTAAAACAAAATGCAACCTTTACTTGTAATACTAATATTTCGTCCATCCACCTCCATTCTCAGTAACATCCCTCAGTCTGTTAGACATGGAATATACAAGATTGCAGATCTGTTCAGGCCTATTTCTGCCAATTTCCCACTGTGTCTTGACGTGATCCATGAGTTGTTGTGGTGTTCGCTCACGCATATTGTCCAGGTATTTACCATTTGAGCCCATACATGTTCTATAACATTCATATCAGCTCCTTTGCTTAGTCAGTCAAGATGTTGAATGTTATCTGGTTCCTGAAACCACTCTTGAACAAGATGAGTGGTGTTAATGTCATACATGAGAAAAATATGGGTCCCAATGGGAAAGGGTAATCTTTCTCCCTAAGAGAAAGCAAGAAGGAGGTTTGTAACAGCTCCACATATTTTGCTGCTGTAAATCGTTCCTCAATGCGGAAGACGTCCCGCATACCATGTAGCGACACCCAACCCTATACATTGCAGGTGGCGTGACCGGAACAGGCTACCTGAACGATGTTTCCGGGGTCGTATCTGAGTACGAAACCAATGTGTAATTATAAATAATAAAGAAACGGTAAAGAATATATATATATATATATATATATATATATATATATATATATATATATATATATATATATATATATATATATACACACACACACACACACACACAGTAAGGTACTAAGTGTGCCATGGGGTTTTGAATACAGGACACGCTCCACAGTATTATGAAACAAATGTATAGGAAAGCTAGCATATCCAATTACACATACCGAAAGAAACAGGCCATGATGCGAGAATGAGGACCAAATTTAAGGAGACTATGTAATTAGAGTCATCTTGCCGTGTTTTATTTCGCCGCCAACAGTGAAGCTTGCCATGCGTGGTGGACGAAAAACATTTTTTCATCCATGATCACAACCCGGCCCCAGACCTCCATGCCTTGCTTAGCGTGACGTTGAGCAAACTCCAGCCTTCCTGCCTTGTGTCGCTCTGTCAAGATCTCCTTCGTCGCAGGAGTTCTGTGATGTATACCTGCATTATGAAGTCTGCGTCTGACGGTCATTGCTGAGACCTCCAGGTATAGGTTATCACGAATGGCCACTGCGTTGGTTACGGGGTCTTCTACAGTCACAGCGACAATAGCATTGTCCTTCTCTGAAGAAGTTGCCCGAGGGGCACCCGACCTCGCTGTGATAAAACTATATAGAGTATACTGTATCCTTGGTTGTGCAATTTGAACTTACTCCTGGTGTGATAACATATCAGTTTATTAAATTATGAATAGTGAGCCAAAGTCGTTTGGAATATTTACATCATGATGTTTTAATAACTTAGTATCCCTTTTGCAAAACGCATACTAAAGCCCAGTGAAGATACAATAATTTTTGCGACTTCCAGTTAGGTTTTAACATTAAGCCACTATTCATAACATATCTACTGTACAGTGGTTTTAACGTGCCATCAATTGAATTCCTGTTTCGTATTTTTTTTTATCAATTATCATGTATGGAATGGTATGTATCCGTAGAAATTATAGGTATTGCCACATTACAATATAAACATATTGGAGGAGAATACCTTGTTGTCTCTGCACCACGAGCAGCTTAAAAGTCAATTAACACTGCACGTAGGCAACTGCTCATCGTACCAGATGTTGACAGCAACTGCTTGTCCCAGTAACGTTTTACCTGCTGTCAATCGGGCACATTAGCATGAATTCGTAGGTATTCTCAACACGTTACCAGCAGTGGCGCTGGGATACACGCAGAAATAAAAAGAACTGACACCCGTGCCCTGCAATATAAACTCACCCAAGTCATTTAAGTTGCCACTTTCCAACCACCTTCGCATCCATTTCTGCATAGTCCTGGTAGATACACCAACTCTATGAGCGATTGCCCGTATCGACAGACCATTATCATGTAGGGTGATAATACGACTTCGCTCCAGTAGATTACTGTCTCTCCGATTTATTGCGTGACCAACTAAACTCTGACCCTTCCTAGCTGCAATGATGACAACACCTAGGTTAAGCAACAGAGTTTTGCACAACATCCCGGTGTGTGTGTGTGTGTGTGTGTGTGTGTGTGTGTGTGTGTGTAGCTACACAACCAGAACGACATATACTGCTTTCCTTATCTAACAGACTTAACTGTATGAAGGAAATATAATGTAAACAGTCTATTTCAACAAAGATACAGCTGATATACTTGAAATTACATTGGCAATTAAATAACTCGCTTCTTGTTTCTGTGTGAAGCCTTCATCGAAACACACAGTCCCATGAGTCTGGACTGTGAAGTGGTGGGCGGAGTCAAATACACGTACTCGCCGCGCAGTAAGGATGGACCAGCTGCGTTGCCTGTATGTGAAGTGTGGTACCAATTTCTGTGTTCAACTGTACGTAGGTACGTATACGGGTGCATATGTATGCATGTACATACAGTACATTCACACATAAATATATGCGTACGTAATTACGTACATGGATGTGTACGTAAGTACGTACGTAGATCCAGACGTATGTAAACATCTGCGTACGTAAGTACAGTACGTACATAGGTACGTGTACATTCCCTTCATGACGCATATCTCAGTTGTTTTGGTCGGGGGTCATGTAATCGATACAATGTGTCTCTATTTCCGAATCACGATCCCGTAAGGGTAGTCTGGAGGACCCTTAGCGAAAGGAAGACGCCGCGACAAAAAAAATGGCGGCCGACACAGTCTGTGCATGTCGGTGTAACGCCGAAAGGGAGCGGCGCGACCGGTAAGGGAGGCTGTTTGTGAATCCGGGCACAGGTCTGCCTGAATCAACCCATACGAAAATTGTGGATTACAGGAAGAGTGCCATATTGCACAATCTTCAGCATACAGTGAGTATTTAAGATTCCTCGCGATGGGAGCTGAGGACAAAATATCATTGATCATTATACCAAACAATCTGGGACTCAACTTACTTCCTGAGGTACCCAGTTTCCTTGGATAAATATATCTGCTACTGTATTACGGGGTATTTTGACAGAAAGTTTTTTTCCTAAAAAAATTACAACTATCTATCTGTCTATCTAAATACTTAGGCTTCTTCCCCCAAAGAAAAGGAGGCAGCCTAGACAGGACGACACACTCCCAATTTACTCATCCACACACACACATGCATTCGCATCTTAGCCCCAAGGGGATAAGAGACAGATCCTCACCGCACCCCACATCATGAGGGTCAGCTGCGCAGTGCAATCAGCAGAGCTGGTTTACCCCTGCCACATCATAATGGACCCATCCCCTTACCCGCACCTGGCCTGATCAGCTGATCATACCAAATGCGGGAGAATATGCCCTCAGTGGTGCATCATCATTTATTCATTCATAATTTCTCTCCAATCATTTCTATCACGCACAGCCATTTCCTTGCTCAACAGACATCTCTCTTGCATCCAGTTCTCTCTTCACACTGTCCATCCATCCTATTCGTGGTCTTCCTCTCAGCCTTACACCTCTCATATCCAATCCAGTTATCTTTTTCACCAATCGCTTATCAGCCAACCTCTCCATATGCCCAAACCATCGCAACACTCTCTGCCCAACTCGATCAGCCATCTCCCGCACAACTCCAGTTCTTCGCACTTCATTTCTCACTCGATCCATACGCGTCACTCCACACATACTCCTCAGACACCTCATCTCCATTACATTCAAACTTTTCCTCTTTGCTACACCCATATTCCATGTTTAAGCACCATATAATGCAGTCGTACCACAAAACTCTCATACAGCCTGCTCTTTACATCTGTTCTAAGAGAACAATTAAACACTTTTCATTCCTCCCAGAACCTTTCCAACTTCATTCATTCAAAACTTCACTTCTGCATCTATTCATCAATCCACAGCAGCATGTGACCCTAAATATTTTAAACATTCTACCTGCTCAAGCAACTCATCACTCTTATATAAATACAGATATAAATAGGCAAATTATCTCTTAAACCATAAGCATCGAGCTTCATTAGCATACCGTGTCCCCAAGTCATGCCATAGGCTTTATGGATATACAAGAACGCCCCTATCATGAATTCTTTACAGGCAAGTGCCTCTGAAATACAATGCCTCAAATTCATTAAAGGAACTAGTGAACTTCTGTATTTATGGAAGCCACACTGTCAACAGTTTAATTTTTTCTACACCAAAACAAAAAGAAGCCTATTATTAACTATTCGTTCCTGATCTTAGATAAGAAGTCAACACAATAGGACGAAATGAAGTGGGATTCTTATGACGAATAAGCTGTTTGGATATTGGTAAGACTTGTGCAAAGTACCAGGAGTCTGGAAACGTTCAGGTTGCCCAACGCACATTGTACAGTGCTAACTACTTAATCAGGTTGTCCTGACTAAGATGCTGGATCATACCGTACATTATATTATCTGGTCTAGGACTGCTGTCTTTATAGTGTTTAGGGGCAAAGAGCAGTTCATCTATCATAAACTCTTGATTGTACGGGGAGTCAACGTGTTCTGTGGCAAAGTCTAATATTTGTAACTTGGTCGTGCTTTTATGATGTTGAAAACGCTGGTCGTAATTGGTTGAGCTACTGTACTTGTTTGTATTCATGTTTGCATACATGTTTGTATACATTAAAGTTTTCTGCAGTAGGCTGACTTTGAAAAATCCTATATCTCCTATTGCGTTTCCTTATCCTCTAAACGCCAGGCTTTATTAACGCAGTCATCACCTCACTACAGGCAGTTTCCAGGAAACTGCTGAGAATTGCTTGTTTTCAAACCTTAATATCTCGGAAAATATAGCACTTAGGGAAACGAATTTACAACCATTTTACTCATCAACTCTTCCCCCTGCGAATGAAAGTACCTCCAGGTCTGTAGGTAATTGCGTTAATGAGTAATGATGTGAGGAGAGAACTAAATTTCTTTGCAAGAGCCTGTAGCACCAATTATGGCCTTGCTTTCAACATGATAACTTCTCCACAACCAGATAAACTAGACATTGTTGCATCCAGGGCATGCCTTATGGCACTATCACTGAGCCCTTTTCTAGTATCCTTGGAATAAGACTTGGCAGGGGTGGACGATTCAATTGGCTACAGGAGGCGCGGATGGAATCAGAGAAATAAGTACCTGAAAACATCATTGTACACCTGGCAAAGGCATGGGACAGATTTTCTCTCGTTTTTGTGCTATAGAATGACTCCTTCCCAACCCTTTGATGCCAAGATGAAATGGCGGCAGGTTCAAATGGTGGCAGGAAGACATCTGCATGTATAGCCGCTAAACGAGGGCCCCAATAAGCCCGATTGTGATGTGTATAGGCCTTACTCGGCGGATGGGGGTTTACACCTGTCAACAATCCAGTGTCCACCAATACACTCAGTGCTTTGCATGAACTGTAAAAGTCTTGGGAACAGCAGGCTCAGCTGCATGTAAAATGAATTGGTTAAATTCTACCTAGATAAATTGGTGATTTTTGAGAAGGATCTCCAATCAGGTTTCATATGGTTAATTTTTTGAGGTGGAGGGTCCGAAAGAATGTCGCACATATAAGAAAGACAGAGGCAGAGATGATTACTTCCCAATGAGTCGTCTTAAGGATCCCACGAGGAATCTTGATGTACTATATACCTGGAGAGGTCAAAGATGCGTCTATGGTAGAAAACTTACCAGTACGATCGTCTACTCGAGTCGCTCTACCATCGCTCAGAAGACAGAGGTTGGACTGTAGTATTAGGTCGGCTACTTGCTCCCCACGACTATCGATCCTCAAGCTACTTCACTGACAGTGATGAGCTTTAGAATTGCCCAACACTGACTTATTTCCAGGATGATGGTCCAAAAGTGACTTTAAAGCACCTCTATCAATTGGACCAATGGTGGAAAGAAGAGAGAACAAATTCGAAGATAAAAGTTATTAAATTTTACTCTGCATGCAACAGCTTTCACAGTAGAATTTATAACCACTTCTGTTTGTGGGTGTGATTTGTGTTCGTACTGGTAGGTGGCAACTCCATGACCATCATATCTTCTAAACGGGTGGTAGTGTTTGAACTGTGAAGGATCAGGGTGATCCACCAAGCATGTCTCCTGTAAATAAATAATGTCTGGTCTGTGTAAAAATGGCAAAATTGCGATATTATGTAATTTAACCTGAAGAAGAGTCCTGCAATTCCATTGTAACAGAGAATGTGATAGTTTAAGATTTACGAGGGGGGCCAGTGTACTTAGATTTTTTGTTTATGCCACCCACTGTTATGTAAGCAACTACCGGGGTACCTATCCTGGTGCTTGGTGATGAAAACCTCCATACTGTCACCAGCAACAAGACTTCCAGACACCCTCGAGGAAGAGCGATCTATTCTCTCTCTCACTGGAGCAGAGGTGGAAGATCATGAGGACGTGACTGTTTCGTAAGGGTGATCAGATTGATTGAACTAGACTTATCGGACTTCAGTTTAAGTCTTACTGACTGAGAAGCAGCAGCAGCCTGAGTGTATGAAGTAGCTTTGGGGATATCAATTTGAGAATTGGTGCGTACAGGAGGCTGAGACGGAGAGGTAGAGTTGAGTGGTATGAGGAACAGGGACAGGTTCAGTCTGTGTTTCGACAGAGCACACCACAGGATTGTCCTTTCCAACTGGGACAATCCCTCGAAAAAGTTGAGTGAGCATACCTGCCGTGAAAGCGACTTACAGTTTCGGATGTGCATTTTTAAGCATCATGACCCTGTCTTGCATACTTGCCACACATTGACTGGAAAGCCCGACAAGACTTGGCGCTATGTCCATACAGTTGACATATCAAATCACAAAGAGGGTTAGTGATAAACGGCCGTACATTGACAATTTCATAATCAACTTTGACATGATCGTGAAGAGAAACTTTACCGAAAGTCCAGATAAAGCCTACAGTCTTCGTCCTCGTGCCTTCTGAGAATCAGGTGATGAATCTGGCATCTATGACATCATGCTGAGCGAATTCCTGTATTATCTCGTCCTCACTCACCACTATAAGTTCCTTGCAAATGATAGCACCCTTGCAGGAATACGTGGAAACAGGGATCTTCGGCTGGACCTTATAGCAATGAAACTTGGGCAGTTTTAACAAGTCCTTTTTCCTGAGAAAAAGTAACAGTCTTTATGAGGAGGTCTCCATTAGCAAATTTTTTAACTTGGTCCACCACACCAACACAGCCATCAATCACCTTAATAATGAAAGGATTAAGACTAGCTAGAGTAGTGGAATTAATTGCATGAAGAATGACAAATGATGCATTACTCACAGGGATGTCGATGGGATTATGAGTCTGAGGCCTGTCAGTCCGTGACACAGTCTGAGGTCAAACTGGACCACATTCCCCTCCCCTGAAGGAGTGGGGGGAGAGAGGCAGCAGGGGCATCTGCCACAGTAACTCACGAGGAAAGTGGGAAAAAAGGGGAATAAACGAGCAAGGCACAATAGACTCGGGGTAAAATACCTATGTCTGAGATTTCCTCCTTAAACTCCTCCCGGGGGGTCACGTCTGTGTTAAGTGATCACTGGGGGAAACACGCCAGAGGTGAGTAAGCAAAGGCAATCTCAGCATAAAGGAACTGACACTTACTGTTCCAAACTAAGAGGGAAGGGAGGTAAATGAGAACTTACAAGCCAAAAAGGGTTAAATAGAAAGCTAATGCCGGTGGGGCAGTCCTAAAAATCTGGATGGGAGAGCACGCACGAACACGTCTGCACACCCAGCAGCAAAGCATGGAAGTTCCCGGTTTCTTAGGTTGTGTCATTGCGTGAAGACATTTTTGATACTGTTATTGTCCTAGCTCGGGATGTAGGTGACGATGGTAAGTAAATTGTGTGATTGCAGGCTGTTCGTTTGTGTAGAGCTGGTGACCCTGGTAGGAAGTGTCTCATCTGGCTGTTAGTTGTACGTGCACTGTCTGGACATACTTTGTATAGGAGCTGTGTATGAACATTCCGTTAATATTCGGGCTTGGCCTGTTGTCTGGTTATTCAGTATAGGTGGTTTGTTCATAATTGATATACACTCTGTATTCGTGAGGTTAGTGTTGTCCTGGCATTGGGTCAATATTCTTGTGTTTCCATCTAGATGTTTTCTTGATAGTCTGTCATTGTGATGCTTATTCATGTGGTCTTTAAGCGGTGAGACTCATCTCGTGTAAGGAAATCCATCCCGCCTCTGTGTGTGTGTGTGTGTGTGTGTGTGTGTGTGTGTGTGTGTGTGTTGAACTGCGAGTTATCTGACTTGTTTGGCATGGTATGCGAGTTGGCTGGTTGGTGACTAGGTGGGTGGATTGGTTAGTTTCACGGGCGGATTAGGTGGAGTGGGTGGATGAAAGGGAGGGAAAGGGTTGTTGGGTTGGTTAAGTGGGGTGGAATGGGGTTCATGCATTAAGTGGGGTGGGTGGTGGGGCTACCTGTAAGACAAGGCAAAAGACGGGTTTTTGTCGTCCTGCTTTTGAGACATACTATACTGAGTAAGGTCGTGGGTATGTACAGCTCCGGTCAGATTTTCGTGATTCAGCCAGCACTGCCAACGCCAAAGCGTTTGTGGTTCAGGGTTCGAGAAATTCGACTCGCGTGTCTCACACACACACACACACACACACACACACACACACACACACACACACACACACACACACACACACACACACACACACACACACACACACACACACACCTAAGGCATGGTAACAGACATCGACGGAGCATCTCCCTATCTTATTACAATTATGACCAATATTTCTATGAAATATGTAATCTATATTCTTCTATATGTGTAAAAGACTAGTGATTTTATTATTACTTTACGTCCATGTCACATGAATTAATGTGGTTAGGCAACAAAGTATTACAATTACCCAGAATATATCCTATACTTGTATAGTCATAGCTAGGAAACGCTGACAGGTAACATTTTACTATATGCCTTGCCCTTTGCAATTGACTTTTTAATTTCAAACTACATTTGTGTAGTAAATAGATGATGAATGTATAGCACACCTGTGTCTCATGTGTAAGCTCTGAAACACACGGACGGTCGGGTCTCCTTACATTTTGTCTAAGCTATAGGTTAGTCACATAAATGACGGATGCTGCCACGACGTGGATAAGCGTCTTATTTTAAATCATGATTGGTAAAGTAAAATCATTATATAGTTTCCTCTTAATAATATTATAATCGTAATAATAAACACTGAAGGACGTGAAAGACTCCATTGCTCTGATATTTATTAATCCCATACTAAATATACAATCCACTCACCATTTTTCCAATCACTTTCTGTAGCTTCTGCGTCATTGATGCCACAAGCTTATGCATCAGTTCGAGCATTTCGACTCGCGCGTCTGACACTGATAGAGAGGGAGGGAGGGAGGGAATCATCCGAGATTTCTTTGTATCATACGGATATGTGTGTTACCAGTCCCCGGGAAAATATGGTATGGACAGGAAAGAGCAAAACCTATCGTTGAGAGGCAGCATCATCGCTCTGCGTGATAGTGGGCTGTCTATACTGGCTATCGCTCAGCGACTTGGTCTGGCACCAAGGACCGTCGCCAAATGGACTACGAGGTGGAACACCAGCGGAAACTTAAGCGACCCGCGTAAGTTATTTAAGTTCTGTGCATACTTGGATTTGTTATAGTACAAATATTCATAAGATGTAGTGTAGGTGAACAATTATAAATATTTTACCTATGAGGTTATGATTTGTATATTGAAGTTTTCAGTATTATAGATAATCATATTCTACGAGAATACATATTGTCTTCGATTACATTTACAACCATCATCAATTGTCTTGTGACCTGCATTACTGGTTGGTGGTGGGGTAGTGCAGGGTATCAGATGTTTAGTCCTGTCACTAATGGGGTTGGAGTAAAGGAGGGTCTGTGTTAAGCTGTTAAGCATGCTATTATGGTTAAGAAGTGTCCATGGTAACGTACGACTTACAGTAGCATTATAGTACAGTAGTAGTTCATGTTTACATGTTATCTATGTTTATTTAGTGCATCTGAACCTGGCTGTAGCAAAGACGTGACCAAAACTCATTGCAGCTCTGGCTCCCTCTTTAGTCTTCTGATAATGTTATCATCTCCACCACCCTCCCGTTCTCAAATGACCATGGTATATTATATGCAAAGGAGATAATTAGTTTTCCACATACCCTTTAACTACAAATCCATATCATTGTTTCACACATTAAGCATAGCTGGTGATTAAACTATCGATTACATTTAGGATCCATTAACATTACAAAAAGATCCGTATAATGCGACATAACTGTGTGTTACGTGATTCCTCTGCCACCAATGTTAGGGAAAAAGGAACGAGCATTGATAAAACAGATAAAGGTTAAGGAGAAAAGATATGGGTGTTTAGAGTAATATAAACAACCCTGTTCACCACGTTCCTCTATCGGTAATATCAATATGGAAATTGTCCCAACTGGTTAACAGTCTGTTGTCAAACACTCGTGGATTATATGAAGGTGACAGTGTTAGCGCGTTAAGTAGTAACATAGTTCATTCGTCCAGATTGATACAACTAAGCGACCTGAATTAAGGCAACATCTCCCCACTGAGTGGCTCCGACAAGGTGAGGGAGTGACGTTCGCCCCGTGAAACGATATTGTATATGCAGATCGTTCAGGTTTCATGGAGTTGGAGGGATGCACTAAAACATTACATAGTCCTTGGGAAAGACCCATGGAAACTATAATAGTAACGTTTGAGAATACATCAGTAAATGCATCAAAACCTCGTTGGGTTTACAGTAATTCCTTTCCTTAGAAAGAACAGGAGCCCCAAGGAGGACAACACCATTAGAGGATGGGAACATCATTGCGGCGCGGAAGTTAACCCCCTTACCAACGCAGCGGAAATAAGGCATGACTTGCAATTAGAAGTGTCAGCCAGAACTCTGAGGAGAAGGTTACATCGTGCTGGAATACACCATCACATTATATATACATATATATATATATATATATATATATATATATATATATATATATATATATATATATATATATATATATATATATATATAGATATAGATAGATAGATAGATAGATAGATAGATATCCGACGAATATTCTTTCAGAGTAGAATAGTGTGACATTTGACCACAACAGAAACCTTCAGTTACTTTCGCTATTTGCATGTTGTGTTACTCCAGTAATGAAAACTATGTGCAACATGTCTCTTTGGTAATAATTTATTTGACTCTTGTGCACCAATCCATTTAAAGGTAACTGTATATTTATTTAAACGAACACCCATATTGCCACTTAGAAAATACTGTATATTACGAATGACTAATACGAGGGGACAATATCACGCTTATTTTCTCTTGCAGCTACGACCGACACAACATACTGGAGGAGGCCCGCTCTGGTCACGTCACGTGCTTTGTCTGGGGCTGTGTGTGTGTCAACACGGCATGGATGGCGTGTTTCAAATAAAAGGTCGATTCACAACGGACAAATACTTAAACATTCTAGAGGAGTGATTCCTGCCTTCCCTCCTGGGCCCGTTTTCTTCATTCACACTGCTCACGCTGTATAGAGGTGGTTTCAGAGGCAGGACAACCTTAAGCTCCTTGACTGACCCAGCAAAGGAGCTGACATGAATGTCACTGAGTACGTGTGGAACCAGACTGTCAACGCCTGGGAATTGGAAATTGAGGGAAACACCAACACCCTGATGGCCCACGTTCAACGGCAGTGGGATTATCACAGGTGCAGGCCAGAACTGATGCAAACGCTTGTGGCATCAATGACACGGAAGCTACAGAAAGTGATTGGAAAAATGGTGAGTGGATTGTATATTTAGTATGGGATTAATAAATATCAGAGCAATGGAGTCTTTCACGTCCTTCAGTGTTTATTATTACGATTATAATATTATTAAGAGGAAACTATATATTGATTTTACTTTACCAATCATGATTTAAAATAAGACGCTTATCCACGTCGTGGCAGCATCCGTCATTTATGTGACTAACCTATAGCTTAGACAAAATGTAAGGAGACCCGACCGTCCGTGTGTTTCAGAGCTTACACATGAGACACAGGTGTGCTATACATTCATCTATTTACTACACAAATGTAGTTTGAAATTAAAAAGTCAATTGCAAAGGGCAAGGCATATAGTAAAATGTTACCTGTCAGCGTTTCCTAGCTATGACTATACAAGTATAGGATATATTCTGGGTAATTGTAATACTTTGTTGCCTAACCACATTAATTCATGTGACATGGACGTAAAGTAATAATAAAATCACTAGTCTTTTACACATATAGAAGAATATAGATTACATATTTCATAGAAATATTGGTCATGACTGTAATGAGATAGGGAGATGCTCCGTCGATGTCTGTTACCATGCCTTAGGTGTATACTGTGTGTGTGTGTGTGTGTGTGTGTGTGTATAATTCACCGGGTCGGTCAGGATCATTTGATGGTTTCGATCGCCAGTTTTTACCCTCCTGGAAGGGAGCTGAGAGCTCATATAGTCCGATCTAAGGGCAAGGCTGTGACCTTCACACACCCACACACCAGTCCCCTTGCTCCAGGGGGACAGTAACCACCGATTTCGTCAGTGAAACTTTTCGCAACCTGAGCGAGGCGCGAACTCCCGTCCACCAGTTGGCAGGCGAGAGCGTTACCACTGCACCAGCGAGCGGTGTAACTGCACCAGCGAGCGGTGTACACTGCACCAGCGAGCGGTGTAACTGCACCAGCGAGCGGTGTACACTGCACCAGCGAGCGGTGTGTGTGTGTGTGTGTGTGTGTGTGTGTCAGACACGCGAGTCGAAACTCTCGAACTCTGAATCTCAGAAGTTTTGGCGTTGGCAGTGCTGACTGTATCACGAAAATCTGACCGGAGCTGTACGTTGATGGGTGGGTGTGTAGGTGGATGGACGGATTATGAGAAAAAAGGTCTCTGGGATTAGGTCACTTGAGTGAATACGTCCGAGTTGAGAATAGATCAGTGTGGGGAAAATCAGTCCACAGGGGATATTTTTCTGGAATCATGCTGAAGTAGGTATATATATCCAGTGGCTTACAACAGGTCCATCGTGCAACACGTCTGTTGGTTAAGATGTCTGTGTTTCAACTGCACGCATCAGTGGGTGATATAACCACGTCGGATAACAGGTTTATGGGGAAAATAGGTTCGTTGTGAATAATATGTCCATGGGTATACGTCCACGTAGGAAACCTGCATCCATAGAGAGATTCAAGGTCGACGGAAAAATTGGTCCGTGGGGAGAAAATACATCAATGGGGAAACTGGTTCATGGGAAAATAGGTTTACATAGAAAAGTAGGCGTCCTTGAAAAAAAGTCATTATGGAAAATAGGTCCATGTGGGATTTTGTTCCGAGTGGTTAAAATGTCCATTGATAAAAATATTCATGGGGTGAATATTAGTCCATAGGGGCATACACGTACTGTAAACATACATGGACATATTTAAAATAAGTGGGACTTACACTATCCAACTTTTAACAGCGACCGTTGCCTGGAATTAGGCTTACCACTGCACACCTTGGACCAAACAACCATTAGCTAGACCCTATTACCACTTCGTCATCCAGTTACTATATTTCACAATTTACCTTCTTTTAGTAATTTAGGCATAGAAAACCAACCGACACGGAAGGATAAACCCATGTTTACCTGTGCTGAGCACCTCATTTCTCCACCTCATTCCTTTTTAATTCACAGGCACCCACTAATCTCTCTCTCTCTCTCTCTGCTGATAATAAATGAATGCTTCGAACTTGTTCACTCTGCGTTCGCTGGTTCAAACCTACAAGGAGTCGTGGAGTGGAATCAAATATACATATTTGTCACTTGCTTGGCTCTATACGATAAAAAAGTTATTAAATAATCAATATGATATATTCCTGTTATCAGAGTCAAGCCTTCAAAGTAAATATTACTGTTGCTTTATCCATTAGTACTAGTCCAAAGCTTAAGGGATATTTTTCAACAGAAATGCATCGAAGGCAACTTCTGTGCTCGTGAATGAGACGCCGCCACATACACGGGTTGGCTGGACGAAGGTGGCTGACAACTCCTGGCCGCAATGGTAAAGTCAGCCAAAAAAGTCGTGTCTTCTTTCCGAACCCCGCAAATATTCGAACAGATAAGTCCAAACAGAAGGGATAGCGTCACAAGTCTGGCAACTGTGTCGGACCAGACGGTGGTGGGGGTGAGTGGTTTAGGGGTGGAGGTGGGTTAATGAAGGATGTGTGTGCTGTAGTTGTTGTTGGCAGTGTAATCTAGCATTACACCGCATGGTAAAGGTGCTAAATGTGATATTACACGTGATTTAATACCCGTAAATAATGAAATGTATCGTCAGCCAGAAATAATGCCTATATACTGTAGCCAATCAAACGTTATATGAAACGACGAGATGCAACCCCGCCCCCTCCCCACTTTTCTGCCACACCCCCTCCGTCGGGTATCAACAAGCCACATGACATCGGAATAAAGGACAGAAAGCTGTGTTTTTACGGAATGTTTACCTTCTGAACATGGCAGGATATACTTTATATATACCATGTGTGGTGTGGCAGACGCATGCGGTGCCTTCACAGTAATAACAAGAAAAGCATTCCACAAGTGGTTAGCATTTTGGTAAAGGAGTGAGGGAAACCCATAGATATAAATAAGTCTAGATGCCGCATGACACTACTTGAGATGCGTCTGCCCGGCCGCCATCTTGGAACGGTCGAGGCGGACGATGTCGTGTTCCTGACAATGGGCAAAGTTGATCACCATTTACCTAGAAATCCTGAAGCACTGCTGCTTTTGGGTGTAGAAAGCGTCGGAATATATCAAGAGTGACACCGATAGCATGAGCAGTTCAACTGTCTGGTTATGCAAATGTCCCTCAGTTGCTTCCCTATCCCCAGAAAGGAGGATGGTGGGTTGTAGAAGGGAAATTTAAACCTGCAGTCCACCGAGATCACGTTTCAGATGAACCAGGAACCACAACCATTATTACCACGACAACAGCCACCACCACAACAACCACCACCACCACCACAACCACAACACAACCACCACCACAACAACACCACCACCACCGCCACACCACAACACCACCACCACCACCACCACAGCAACAACAACAACCACCACCACAACAACCACCACCACCACCACCACCACCGCAACCACAACAACACCACCACCAATACCACCACCACAACAACACCACCACCACAACAACCACCACCACCACCACCACCACCACAACCAC
>NC_136968.1:18450251-18457751 GCF_032717465.1 Coenobita brevimanus | reverse complement strand
CACCACCACCACAACCACCACCACCACAACCTCCACCACCACAACCACCACAACCACTACCACCACAACCACCACCACCACAACCACCACCACCACCACAACCACCACCACCACAACAACCACCACCACAACCACCACCACCACAAAAACCACCACCACAACAACCACCACCACAACAAGAACAGCAACAGCCGCCGCCACAACCATAACAACCTCCACCATAACAACAGCAACAACTGCCACCACCACCATAACAACCACCACCACAACCAAAACAACAACCACCACCTCTACAGCAACACCACCACCACAGCAACAACAACAACAGCTAGCACCACAACAGCAACAACAACAACAACTAGCACCACAACAGCAACAACAACCACAACCACCACCACCACCACAACCACCACCACCAGCACAACAACCACCACAACACCCACCACCACCACATCCACCACCACAACCACCGCAACAACAACCACAACCATCACAACAACAATCACCACAACAACAACCACCACGATCACCACAACCACCACCACATCAATCGCTACCATCACAATAACCACCACAACTACCACCACAAAAACAACCACCATCATCCCAACAACCACCATCACTACAACCACCACCACCACAACAACGACCACCACGACAACCATCACCACAACAACCACCACCACAACAACAACAACCACAACCACCGCCACAACAACAACCACAACAACAACAACCACCGCCACAACAACCAACGCCACAACAACCACCATTATAACCACCGTCACATCAACAACCACCACTACAATAACCACCACCACAACAACAACCACCACCACCACAAAAACCACCACCACCACAAAAACAAACACCATCACCACAACACCCACCACCACAACAATCACCACCAACACAAAAATCACCACCAACACAACAATTACCACCACCACCACCACAACAACCACCACTACAACAATCACCACCAACACAAAAATCACCACCAACACAACAATTACCACCACCACCACAACAACAAGAAAAACCATCTCCATCACCACAACAACAAAAATCACCATCATCACCACCACCACAACGACAAGAAAAACCATCTCCATCACCACAACAACAAAAATCACCATCATCACCACCACCACAACGACAACAAAAACCACCATCACCACCAACACCATAACAGCAACCACCACCACTACCAATACAACAACCACCATCACCCCCACCACAACAAAAACCACCATCACCACCACCACCATAACAGCAACCACCACCACTACCAATACAACCACCACCATCACCCCCACCACAACAAAAACCACCATCACCACCACCACAACAAAATCCACCATCGCCACCACCAAAATAACCACCATCACCACCACCACGGCAATAACCATCATCACCACCTCCACCACAACAACATTCATTCTCATAGTTTGAATTCACTCTAAAACAAGCCCTACTATTACATGCTTGACCGCTCCAAGATGGCGGCCGTACAGACGCACCGCTGCTGTACTGAAGAATGGGCGATGCGGCATCTACTATCCATTTCAGACCCCATGAGGGATCGTTTTTCGCTAATAAACTAAACAAACAGTTGGATCAATATGACATTTTGGCACAGCTTGTTTGACACCGTCCCCTAATTTATGGCACTACAGTGCACTGCCAAGTACAGTATGTTTCGTTAAAGAGTTTACTCTTGGCTTTGAAGGCGAAGGTGGCAAGAGCCGAGTAGACATTCGGACAGGGGAAGGTTTTACGTGACGTAGTTGTGACGTGTATCACTCCACGACCTCTCCCTCCACTCCCGTCTTCCCTTGTCCCAATGTCTACTCGGCTCTTGCCAGCTTCGCCTTCAAAGCCAAGAGTAAACTCCTTAATGAAACATACTTGGCAATGCACTATGGTGCCATAAATTAGGGGACGGTGTCAAACAAGCTGTGCCAAAATGTCATATTGATCCAACTGTTTGTTTAGAACATATTTGCGAAAAACGATGCCTCATAAGGTCTGAAATGGATAGTAGTCTTATTTATATCTATGGAGAAACCCAGCCACAGGTGTTACACAAGGTGATGAAACCAAGATATACACCCACCAGCATATAGTCATATCTTCACAGTCATTCAGTTATCTATACTGGACGACGGGAAATAGAGGGGAGATTCTAGTTATCACTAATAAAAGCTGTTTAATATCATATTCGTAACATTTCATTAAATTCCAAACACTTATTATGAAACGTATTCCACCGCTATTCCGTCCTCTGAAGTATTCCAAATATCAAAGATGAATTAGACATGACAACCCATGTGTATAAAACTACAGTATATTTTGATTACATGTAAATTCATGATGAATGATGCATATGTAGACATTTAGTGACATAACCGATTATAGTTGACTATAACCCTATTACCCAGTATGTTATTCTCAACAATTTCCACCCGACAGTAATACATGGCACCCCAAACCACCCACCCCCACCACCATCTGGTCTGACACAGTTGCCAGACTTGAAAAGCTATCTCTGCTGCTTCGATTTATCTTTTCGAATATTTACGGGGTTCGGAACGAAGACATGACTATACATATGTACAGTCACTCATAAAAGAAAAGACCCCCCCCTGCCTTAGAGGCAATATAACTCGGGGTATTCAGTGTTGGTAACAGTGTATTTGACGTCAGCCATATGGGGGGATGAGGAGGGGTGTTTGAGAGGAGAGCGGAGTTAATCTGCACGAAACACTGCTTCAATCCACATTTCGAGTCAAATATACTTTATATCTGACTTGTTATGTTGTCCTTCACACAAAATTAATTTTATGCTACAAGAACAAAGAACTTTCAGGTGATAACACAATCCCATACCAGAACATTTATGCATTAAAGCCGCACATGATGCAAATGAAACCCCCGGCCTCAAGGGTTAAATGAATGGGCTCGACACACTTAGAATGAACTTTGAATGAACTTTCCCCAAACGCAGCTTCACACCCCCACACCTGACGTCATTTACAGTGTTACCAGGACCGATATCATATTGGTTGAAAGGTGTCTTGGCCGGGGGGGTCGTTTCTTTTATGAGTGACTGTACTATCACGAACAAAAGTTCGTTCCCCCAACCAGCCATTGTGTGAATCCGAAACACCTGAGGACCGGAAAACGAAGCACCTGAAATAACTGCCATTTTCACCCAAAAGATGACGCACAGTAATGTTTTTGAGGGAGGCAGGGAGGTTGGGAGAAGGAGGTGCGACGAAAGGAGGTTTGTATCTGGGTGCAGATTATGTAGCTTAATCACCAGATGTTGATATGGTTACGGCTGTTATAGAGATGGATTACAATAAGAATGATAAATAATGTTCATAACAATATTTGTATGCGTGGTGGATGTTGTTGCAGCAACAGTGGTCGAGTTAATATTATGAGTACTAGCAATATACCGAAATCATACATTTTAAGTGTTGAAACAGGGGCTTATAATACTTGTTACTGATATACAGTTTTTGTGATATTATTTTCAATGTCGATAAACGGCCACCATTCAGACAACCTCTTACACAAAACAATATTTTATTTTGGCCGTTAGGAAATCTAGTTTACTTCCCACACTGCCAACACAGTAAATATCTCGCAGATAAGCAAGTACATCACACATTGGTCTCTGTACATTGTCAACAAAATGTTGCCTCCTCCACCAAGTACTAAGTGTATTGCAGGAATTAGTGGCTAAAATACACCCACAGTTCCACCTGGCAGGTTTCTCTCAACCTCAGGTCAACACAAAAATGGTGTTCATTTTTCTTTGTTTTCCACTTTACCTTATTGACGGCTGCTTTCATGAGCAAAAATAGCACTGCATTTTTATTCTCTCTTAATAAACTAGCAACTTCAGTGAGGCAAATTGTGAAAAAAAAAAGGCGTATTATGTAGACTAGTTATTGCTAACCCTTACCTCAGTTGAGGCAAACCCGTCAGCGTAACCTTAGCCTTATATTGACTGGACAGGTGCGCGTGGAATAGAGTCCATATATGGTGCAGACACTCTGGACTCGTTAAACATGTCTAGTAATCATGCAGTTCCATAAGGTGTTCACTTCGTTATTATCACTATGCAAAAATAAAAATGTGATGTCCACAACTTATGTAATAAAGCAAATACCTTACTAGAAGTACTGTCTATTGTGGGTCTTAAATTGTCTGTGATACACGTAACTGGTTATTGCATGTCAGGACCACCCATAAACAGGTGCTTAGCTATCCAGGAGTGATCGTCTCCAAGTCTCTCATCACTCTAATATCTGTCTCTTGTAGAAATGTTTGCTTCCGTATTTGTTTATGATCGGGTCGGGGAGATGCCGTTGCCATGATAGCTTAGGTGTATGTGGCACGTGTTATTAATATATTTGTGATATTTTTCAGATCCTAACAATCGACCATCCCTCTAAAAACCTATCATACCGAACAATAGTTTAGTTCCTCTGTTATAAATGTTTCGAGTTCATTCCACTTATTACAAACACAAGGTATGTTGGCCTGTCTGTTATAACCCGTACCCGCCCCGGAGGGGCTTGGGGTCGGGTATTGTTATCACTCAGTTTGTCTGTTTGTCTGTCTGTCTGTCAACAACTTTACGCGAAAACTACTGGTACGATTTCGATTTAAATTTACAGGGATGATGGGCTATGACCTTCTGATTACCTGATTAAATTTTGGACCAAATTGGGCCAAGGCCCAGCCTGTAGGGCCAAAAAATGTATAAAAACGGGGAAGGGCAAAAATCGTTTTTTCGCCATAACTCCTTTCAAATTCGTCATATAGGCAGGTTGTGAACTGTCCAGGAGCATTGGTCTCCTCTTCCCTCATTAACCTCCTTCGTTCTTCCTACCTTCTCTGTCTGGCTATGCCTTGTAAAACATGTTTGCATGTGTATTCGTGCAAGTCGGTTGCTCATATACGGTACTTCGTACTGCAGAACATATTGCCGTATGGGCCTCTCCCAGGCACCGTGTGAGGCCCGCGCAACCAGTACGTGGCCTGGGCGGTAGCGAACAGTATCTCCTGGGAATGACCTACTTGTTTTAGACATTTCGCCAACCTGTATAAAAACGTATCATGTCTGCTGCATTTTTTTGTTTTTCTGTGAACTTGGTATTTCACCATCACTATGACAGTCGTTTTGTTAGCTCAACACCTGGTGATTAAGCTACATAATCTCCACCCCCATACAAACTTACAATCGTGGCATCGGCCTCTCCCAACCTCCCCGACCCCATTATAAACAAAACATTTCTAAAGAGACAGACAAGTAGGAGAATGCTGAAAAAGTAAGACGATCACTCTTGGATAGCTAACCCACCTGCTTATGGGTGGTCCTGACATGCAATAACTAGTTACGTGTATCATAGACAATTTAAGACCCACAATATACTTCTAGTAAGGTACTTGTTTTATTGCATAAGTTGTGGACATCACATTTTTATTTTTGCACAGTCATAATAACGAAGTGAACGACTTATGGAACTACATGATTACTAGACATGTTTAACGAGTCTAGGAATCTGATAGTGTCTGCACCGTATATAGACAGTCTATTCCACGCGCACCAGTTGAGTCAGGATAAGGCTAAGGTTAGGCTAACAGGTTTGCCTCAACTGAGGTACGGGTTAAAAATAACTGTAATCTACATAATACGCCTTTTTTCAATATTTACCTCATTGAAGGTGCTAATTTATTTAGAGAGAATAAAAATGCAGTGCTATCTTTGCTCATGAAAGTAGCCCATCAGTGAGGTAAAGTGGAAAACAAAGAAAAATGAACACCACTTTTGTGTTAACCTGAGGTTGAGAGAAACCTGCCAGGTGGAACTGTGGGTGTATTTTAGCCACTAATTCCTGCAATACACTTAGTACTTGGTGGAGGAGGCAACATTTGTTGACGATGTACAGAGAACAATGTGCGACGTATTTGCTTATCTGCGAGATATTTACTGTGTTGGTAATGTGTGGAATAAAATATTTTATTACGGACAGTAAAATATTGTTTTGTGTAAGAGGTTGTCTGAATGCTGGCTGTTTATCGACATTGAAAATTCTATCTATTCTATATACCTAGGCTGCTTCCCTCAAGGAAAGGGAGGTAGCCGAGACAGGACGACACACTCCCCATTTACCCATCCATTCAAACACATTCATTCGCATCTTAGCCCCAAAGGAGAGAACGGACAGATCCTCACCGCACCACACTGCACAAGGGTCAACTGCGCAATGCAATCAGTGACATCGGCAGCAGGGCCCGACAGCAGAGCTGGTTTACCCCTGCCACATCATAACAGACTCATCCCCTTACCCGCACCTGACCTGAAATAGCTGATCAGACCAAATGCGGGAGAATAACCCCTCAGGACTGCGTCATCACTTATTCATTCACAATTTCTCTCCACCCATTTCTGTCATGCACAGCCACTCTTCCTTGCTCAACAGACATCCCTCTCGCATCCAGCGCTCTCTTCACACTGTCCATCCATCCTATTCGTGGTCTTCCTCTCAGCCTTACACCTCTCACATCAGATCTAGTTATCTTTTTCACCAATCGCTCATTATCCATTCTCTCCATATGCCCAAACCATTGCAACACCCTCTGCTCAACTCTACCAGCCATCTCCCGAACAACTCCAGTTCTCCTTCGCACTTCATCATTCCGCACTCGATCCATACGCGTCACTCCACACATACTCCTCAGACACCTCATCTCCATTACATTCAAACTTTTCCTCTCTGCTACACCCATATTCCATGTTTCAGCCCCATACAATGCAGTCGGTACCACAACACCCTCATACAGCCTTCTCTTTACATCCATTCTAAGCGAACGACATTTAAACACTTTTTTCACTCCTCCCAGCACCTTTCCTACTTCATTTATTCTAAACCTCACTTCTGCATCTATTCTTCCATCCACAGCAACATGTGACCCTAGATATTTAAAACACTCTACCTCCTCAAGCAACTCGCCATTCAAAACTATATTCATCCCCCTATCATCTACCAACCTCGTACACTTCATCACTTTACTCTTATTCTCATTTACTTTCAATTTCCTCCCTTCACACACCCTTCCAAACTCCTCTACCAACTGTCTCAATCTCTCCTCTGAATCAGCCACCAGTGCAGTATCATCTGCAAACAGCAGCTGCTTCAGATTCCACTCTCCACCATCAACATTCACCAGACTCAGACCTCCACCTAAAACTCTTGCATTCACCTCCCTTACAACACCATCCATGTAAATATTAAACAACCAAGGCGACATCACACATCCCTGTCGCAGCCTCACTCTCACAGGAAACCAATCACTCACAGCATTTCCCACTCTCACACACGCTCTACTATTTACATAAAAACTTTTCACCCCTTTTAATAACCTACCATCAAGTCCATACAACCTTAAAACAGTCCACAAAGCCTCCCTATCAAT
>NC_136968.1:18350251-18445251 GCF_032717465.1 Coenobita brevimanus | reverse complement strand
GACCAAGGGTGAACAACAGGCCTGGTGGCCCAAGGATAGGGTGAGGGGTAATGTGCTGTCGGAGTTGGGGAGGAGTCCATGGTGGGTGGGAGAGAGGGGGTGCAATTAGGGTTGCGGTGCGGGGTAAGTGACGAGTTGTCCACGGTGGGACAAGGACAATGTGGGTTAGCAGATACACAGACATAAGGACAATCATATGTATTATTATACAGATTTATAGTGGATTAGTAGTAGGAGTAGCAGGAGTAGTATTGTGAAGGAAATTAGACACAATGCGAAAAGGGGGATTAGTAGTGCCAATAATGGTAGCAACAGATTCAGCAATCTTGTGCTAACGTTGTTTGTGTGGGAGTGATGATGTGACGAGTAAGTAATGTAATACAGTATGGGACCGGACGACTAGAAACCCCCTAAGGAATATGACGGCTCGCAGTACGAGGATACCGGGAAGTAAGAATGATAAATGAGGCAGAGACTGAAGGAAAATAACGCACGTATGAGGTGAAGCAAGAGTTAAGCCTGGTTAACGTGGCGTAGCAGGATACCACAGCTGTATCTTCGTTGTCTCATAATATTTTGTGTTTTTTCATTTAATTTCATCTGCTTATCGTAAATTGGTGAATGCTCTCCGCTGCCCATTATAATGTGGTTTATTCGTCCACTTAAAATAATTGCAATACTTATAACCATCCGCACAGATACTGTGGGAATCAGTATTAAATTCTAAATCACTTTACATTATAGCTATAGACAATCTGGGAATAACATATTCACAAAAATTATCACTGCAGTGATAATGACCAGTCGCAGCTTATAAACAACTGGCTCGGTGTTTTACTTGCATGATGAGGATCCGAAACAGATGGGTCGTGTCTGGACCATTTTCACAGGACTCCATGATAACATAGTTGTCTGTGTTATAATACATGCTATGTGTGTTACGAAATGCATAATGTTTTGCAGGCGAAAAGCATGCAAATGTTTCGAAGCCAATGTCATTAGGTTTCTCACTATTCGCCCCGTAGCTCAGTTCCAAACTACCAGTCACGGTTGTCCGTTTGCCTGCCCTCTCTCTAACCCTGACTTCCACTTCCATCCACCGAGGGGGATACAGAAACTTTGGTGCGTGGGTGTACATATGTATGCATACATAGTTTTTATGCAAAGTTACGGAAGCAAAGGCCTATAGCATGGAACATTGTTCCCTTCAAGAAAAAAAAAAAAAAAATACTGAGACTAATTCAAGATCCATTCATTTCGCTATGCCTGGACACACTGCATTTGAAAGACTGGAGATCGTTCTAAATAGGAACGACAGTTCCATAGTTGACCTGTTGCATACATGAAGGACTGGGAGTAACGGTTAATTCTTGCATAGTAAAGTTGGACAGAAAAGGAATGAGAGTTTGGTGCTAGACGGGTGCTTCGTGAACGCCGCGCCGTACTGGTGAAGGGATGCAAGCAGACACATCAGAGGAGAGTGACCATTTAAACAGCGATAGAAAAGACATAAGATGGAACAGTGGAGCGAAGAGACAGAGGTTAAAGAGAACCAGTAAGAGGCGGAGGGTTAATACGACAATACACCAGTCCCGGATGAGACAGCCCTTGCATGTATTCAATATGGATGGTGGGTGTTAGTGCCGAAGTGGTGATATGTAGAGGTGTATGGTATATGGGAGGACTAATGGGCCTTGGGAGGAGGCTCTGAAGCCTATGCCCAGAGTCGGACACATCCAAAAAAGAAAAAAGAAAAAAAAAAAAAAGGCCTTTTAATCCACCTTGTTGAGAAGAGTTGTATGGGGGAACCTTTCCACACATGATAGTTGTACTCTACACAAGGCCAAATACAACCCGTGTATAGTCAAAAACTGAGCAGGACTAAAGAAGGCATGAAGTCGGCTTAACCCATCTAATCTCTGAGATGCAGACGCTGGAGAGGTAACACGATCTTTTCAAGATTAGTCCCGAAAGAATAACACCCCAGGTATGTTTAAAGATGACGAAAGCTTAAGTTGGATATTGTAAAAAAAAAAAGTAGAGGATACTCCTGCAGATGATTATGAATACTGAATTTTTGATGCATTGAAACAACAAGATTGATGACAGAAAATAAAACCCACACTTGTAGGGGAAGATATATTTACCAAGTATGCCATAAAAACATGTAATTTGAATAATGCAATGTTTAATTATGTTTGTAAAGCTAACCACAGAATTGACTGGCAAGGTAGCCATCTACTGTATAAAAGTCATGACTCTCGGAAACGAAAGATTATTGAAGCCATGTGTATTAAAAAATACGAGAATTTCAGCCTTAGTGAAGGTATGTACAAGCTAGATCCTAAAATGAGGTACCTGGTGGAAATGTCCCTTCCTGCACCGACCCAGGTGAGGTCAGACAGGAATTACACCTGACCTGTGTGGTGATGTCCCGCCTTTCCCCCATTGGGAAATCTCCACTTACAATCCACCCCACCCCACCTCCCCTTTACCCCACCCGCCCACACACACACGCATAAAATGGAGCCCTTGTATTGCCAATATGTCATTCCCTTTCTCTTGACCACTGAAGATGGTGGCAGTGTCCACCGAAACTGTTTGGTAAATATATTCTTCGTCTACAAGTGTGGCTTTTATTTACTGTCTTTGATTATCACGGAAGAGTGATTCATCCAGCCATAACAAGATTAATATCACCCCAATCAGATATATGAGTCAAGTTAGACATTAGGTGTGCCATAGCCTCATTCCTTGTTTGTTGATGTAATTGCTGGGATAAATGTTGTGAGAAGCGGATGGAAAAAGGAATGGTGGAGTCATCAGCGTATCAGTTGACAGGGTTAAATGTTCAGATTATGACAACGACGAATAGAAGGAAAAAAGTTGGTGACAGGACAGAGCCCCGAGGAAAACCACTATCTGTGAGAAGAACCGTTGCCATCTGCAATAGCAGCGATATATAACGAGTAGAAAGGAAGCTAGAGATAAAGGCACAGATAAAAGGATAGAATCCGTAAGAAGGCAGTTTGGAAATTAAAGATTTATGCCAAACTCAATCGAAAGCCTTTGAGATGTCAAGTGTAACATTAACTCTTTCTCCAAAGGCCCGAAAGGATGACAACCAGGAATGTGAGAAGGTGAGGAGATAGCCAGTGGAGGGTCCCTCTGACGATAGGAAAAAAGTTTATAATGAAAAATTTGTAAAAGAATAGATTCAAAAACTTCACAAATACAGGATATTAAAGCTAGTGGGCGAGAGTTAGAGGGCTGTGAATGGTCACCCTTCTTTGGGACAGGCTGAATGACAGCAAACTTCCAGCAAGAAGGAAAAGTATTGACAAACAACAGTGAATTTTTACTTAAGCATGATGTAAGCACAGAAGCACAGCTCTTGAGGACAACAGGAGGTATCTCATCAGGCCCATTTGCTGTGTTAGTACTGAGAGATGAAACTGATAATTTTTATAATTTGGATGCTCAAGTCCATAGATTATATGAATCTTAAGTCCTTATACTTTGGGATGCTCAAGTCCGTGGACTGCTCGAACTTAAATTGATAGCACAGTAGCGCTGTTAGAAGGGAAGGAGAGAGAACAGTCAAAGCAATAAGAATCACAGCTAAAAAAGAAGAGTAACGAATTTTAACTTGATATTCATATTGGCCATATAATTTTGTGTTTGTATGCAAAATATGAATTCAGTTGAGCCATACACACTCAAGTTATGGCTGGTTAAAAGCTTGAAAAAACGCTCAATTTTGTCAATCTTCTCACTCTTTTCTTCTTCTTTTTCTCAGTGTTTTAGCTTACTTAATCTGTACGACTCACTATGGCAGGGGATATTGCAATGACTAAGCGCTTTATAAAGAAAGCAAACTTGCCATCAAACACGCATCTGCTTTAACCTGAAGTTCAGTCGGCCTAAGAAGTGACGGCGGGTATCCAGAAGGTTTCGGTCAGTGAAAATGGAAAATACTCCTCCTATGTCTTTGCAAGAAGACACCTATTATGTAAAATTGTAATAGGAAATAAAAAGTAAATTACAAAGTATTTATGAATTTCAAAATCGTAGGAAACTGTTTGTTACGATAATTAGAAATCCTAAACGGAACTATTTGAAATTTCAGAACTATCGCTCAATGACAGTCAGGAATTAGTTGTGGAATTTAATTCTAGTGTGGTAGCAAGAAATTATTTTTGGTAGCGTAAGACTAAAAGGCCTTCTGTAAACAACGAAACTCTGTCATTTTTATTTATTAAACATTTACCGTTAGACTACTAGCGCATAGTTAAAAGTCATTTATTTCCGTTTTTGTTGTCTTCATGGACGACGACAGAAAGCGGGAATGCGACGTGAAGTTAGTAGGCTATTTTAAATGGTTCGATCAACAAACACGAATGAAGACAGCTATTACTCACAGACATGCTGCTGTTACACCGCATTTGGACATTTTTCCACTAAGAAAAATCTATGGAAAACTTAGTATAATCTGAGAACTATCAGTGAATGAAATATAAAAGAACCTCGCAAATTTGCCGAAAGTCGGAGCTCCATGGAGAATGCACACTTGTGCATCCTCGGTGCCTGACCGACTGGCAAGGTAATAAGATGCAATAAACATAGCAATGAGTTCAGAACTTCCAAATAATCATTTTCAAATAGACAGGACATACCTGTTTATTTAAAATGAAAGATCTTCCAGATTTAAAAGATCGAACAAGTACAGTATGTGCTTTTGCATTGCACAAGTTTGTAAGCCCATGTTTTAGTCCTCTTTACTCCCTAGTGTAAAAGAAAAGGGAATAATCAGTCATACCTAGTAATTTTGCATCAATAGGGAATAAAATAGGTAATTACATTTATTATATGTTAGGGGTGGCAAGGAGTAAGAGGCAGAAAAGGTCTTGTTGCAGCTTTGGGTAGGGTGTCCTTACTAGGAATAATTTAATTTTTGCGGCATCCTTATTGTTCCTATATCATCACCATAGCATTTAAAAAGCAAATAGCGCATTGCATTCACGAGAATTGTCCTAGGCGGGTCTTCGAAACTAGGTAATCATTTTTTTTTTTTTTTTTAATCCTAGGACGTAAACATGAGCACGGGCATATACTGTGAACCACGCGCGGAGTAATACATTACACATTCAAATCTGGATAATATATGCTACAGGTTAACTTCTAAATATATCATTTCCTTATGTTACTCATTTCTCATAATTCTTAGCGTGATACACTATTTTTTTTTTTTCTCGATATGACGTGAAGTACAGTTTTTTTTTTTTTTTTTTTGTTTACCTTGAATTCAATCAGATTTCACGGAACGCATGGCAGTGCAGTGTCCGAAGCAATCTGAAACTCTGCCATCACTTCTTGGGGCGACTGTACAAGGGAAAGTGCTCCATGTCTAGGCACATAAAAGCGCAGTTCTGTTTCGAAGTAACGCACAGCTTCAAATATTCAATGTGGAGAGTTTAATTTTTCAGTTCAGAAGAAACAGATGATGGAGAAGATGAAGAAAAAGAAGATGCCCCCAAAGGATGAGCACCTCCCTGCCTCTTTAAAGGGTGGTGGGCAGGGTGTCCGAGGTGTTGGTGGTGTCCCAGGTGGCCGAAAGAATATATTACATAGCTGTAAGTAGTGTACTTACCCTCATGTCCGAGGTGTTGGTGGTGTCCCAGGTGGCCGAAAGAATATATTACATAGCTGTAGTTACCTACCCTCACACCACAATACAGGTTACCATCAGTGATGCTTATCATTGCTGTAGATGTACTTCAAGTAGGCTATACTACCTTTATTAAAATAAAAAATATACATAGTTCATTGTGTTGATTACATCTCTCTCTCTCTCTCTCTCTCTCTCTCTCTCTCTCTCTCTCTCTCTCAACTTATACATAAACACATATATATATATATATATATATATATATATATATATATATATACAGAACACATATATAATTTATATATATATATATATATATATATATATATATATATATATATACAGAACACATATATAATTTATATTTATATATATATATATATATATATATATATATATATATATATATATATATATATATATATATATCACCCTCATAAAAAAACTACCCTAGTTATTTATTTTTTTCCTACTTGCCGGGAAATCGAAAAAAACTGTTATATTTCCTTAATTTTCAATGACTTAAGCAGAAACGTTGAGGCGCATCTTAGACCACTCACACGCTAAACCTGACAAAGGCAGCTATACCGATAAGTGCACCACGTGATGAAACACTGATCTCGGCAAAAATCCAGAAATCGCCGAAAAACTACTTAGGCATTTTTTTTTTATGAGGGTATATCTATCTATCTATCTATCTATCTATATATATATATATATATATATATATATATATATATATACAATATATATATATATATACAATATATATATATATATATATATATATATATATATATATATATATATATATATATATATATATATATATATATATACTATATATATATATATATATATATATATATATATATATATATATATATATATATATATATATATTGTATATATATATATATATATATATATATATATATATATATATATATATATATATATATATATATATATATATATATATATATATCTATATATATATGTGTGTGTGTGTGTGTGTGTGTGTGTGCATCTCTCTGGAACTCGCTTCCCCAGAGTTGTTTCCCTCCAAATTTTAACCCACAGCTGTTCAAGTCTAATTGTTACAGATATTTTATGAACAGAGGACACCAGTAATCTGGTGTGTGGAATTTTTTTTTTATTCATTTGTTTTTCCTTCCTCTGTTCTGTTATTTAATATATAAATATGAATAAATATGTATATATATATATATATATATATATATATATATATATATATATATATATATATATATATATGTGTGTGTGTGTGTGTGTGTGTGTGTGTGTGTGTGTGTGTGTGGTAGGTGGGGGCGCTCACCATCCACTCACTCGATGTAGTGCTGTTCTCGGGTGTCTGCCCTGTCCTCTCCTCCATCCTTCTTTCCTTGCATCTTCTTCTGTCTTTCTTTCCTTCATTCTTTCCTCGTCTTTCTGCCTATGGGTGACTTTACATTCCCTCTTCTGTCATCACTTCATTCTTTCCTCTTCCTTCTGCCTGTGGGTGACTACACTGAGTGACAAGCCAAATGGTTTCCTGTACACCAGGGAACCACTGACTACGCTGGGTGGTAACCATATAACCAAATTTTGGCACCTAGCGGTTTAGTGGGTAATTATTGTGTTCCAATCGGATTGAGCCGGTGAAGGTTTATATCCAAGGGGTGATTGGGGTTTTTTGCTCACGTAATGCCACTCAGGGATGAGTGAGGTTCGTCACTCTCATCTTAAATGTCAGGACCAAATGCCTAGCCCCAGGCTCCTACACTCATGGAGCAACGTAGGATTGGATGATATATATATATATATATATATATATATATATATATATATATATATATATATATATATAGAATATGCATTGATACTACTGAGCGCGTGTCATGTGATACATGCCTTGAAGCCCAGTACTGCTTCCTCTTTTTCACAGTCCAATAGCATGGGTAAAGGGTGCATTTACAAGAGAGAAAAAATGGGAGAGAAATAAAATACTGCTGCACTTCTCTTGAGAATATTTTCCTCATGCAATATCATTACAAGGCAAGTTAAGTTCAGTTCCTCATTTTTAAATCTGTTGACAGAAAGGGTTAAGGTATGTATAGCATTTTAAAAACGGTGGCAAAGAAGTGCCTTCTCAGTGTAACTGGGTTTGGCGGGGGACTTGGATTTTTCATTTTCCTCCTAATAAGGATGTACTAAGTGGAAGTTTTAACTAACATCAAGAAACAAAGGGAGGTAGTGCTGGGTCTGAGGGCATGTATCACGTGACAAGTGCACAATGCCCATTCCCTCTTGTTTCTTTGCTTTTTGGTCTCACCACTATACCCGCTGCATTTTATGTTTGTTCACTTGAAATTTATAGTGGACTTAGAATAAGGGTGTGGGAGATGACTTTAGCACCACCTCCATGTTCCTGGCATAGATAATGATTTTCAATGGTCATACGCTGCACACACACACACACACACACACACACACACACACACACACACACACACACACACACACACACACACACACACACACACACAACAGAGTTTTGGTGCGGGAAAAATATCAACGCGAAGTGTTGCAGAGTCCTGCACTACCGTGACATTCTGGAATACCGCAGGGAAATCCTTGCAGATGCTTGTGAACGTGCTGTTCCATTCTCTACGGGTGCAGTACGGGTGCATTTTTATTTAATCCACTACCGTACATATGCGGAAATATAGAGTTAGTATGAATGAAAAACAGTGAGTCACACATACAGAATGTACGTGGAAGGAACACTAGATCCAACTCCCAGCACTCTTTAGAACTGCCCATAATGTTCAGTGTATTATGACCACCAGTGCAACTAGTGAAAGAAATTTTAGTCTAGCTAGACACGTAGTGCAAGCTATGAGGTAGAACAACCCTTGAAACATCCTGTGTCGATGATATCTTATTCAGTAAATCAAGCATAAATGATAAGGGTAAAAAGATGTAGGAAAGCAAGCAACAGACGCTATAATAGGATAGGTCACGAACTTCCACAATCGTGTCACAATGGCTTCGTAAAAACCAAAAGAATAATTCATAACAGTATTGGAATAAAATCTGTGCAATCCTTGTTTTGTTTAAGTTTCTCTTGTCTATATCATACTCTACTTTAGGAACATGTAAAATGGCGATATGTATACTGTATATGCAAAAGACTGATTACTCGATGTCCGGCGGTCTATTATGTGGATATATTAATGCAGTGTAAATTGAGGAATTCTATTCTATGAGTGAAGTACGGGTGTGGTTCTGTGTCTTGAGGTTGCAGTGCAGATGCAGACAATGTCTTGAGGTTGCAGTGCAGGTGCAGGTCCAGGACAACAAAAATTATGAGGTTGTGGTGTGGATGCGGTTCTAACATTGCGGTTCCGGCGGTGCATGTGCGGATCCAAATACGGTAACCAAGGAAAGCTCTGAGACACACACACACACACACACACACATATATATATATATATATATATATATATATATATATATATATATATATATATATATATATATATATATTCGATGCTCACATGGTCAAAGATCTGAGAGTATTTATTACTTATTATTTTTTTTAGTAGCTTTTTCCTTTCTCATCACAATACAGTTAATATTAGGGACCAGTTAGTGAAAGAGACTTCCAAATTCAAGTGTTCTTATATTTATAACACCTGGTATGGCATGACGTTTCGGGTACTGAACTAGTTCTCATTTCCATCAAACACAAAATTTTGTGTAAAATGCCATAATGCGATAAATTAACTGCTAAATTTCAAGGAGCAAATTGTTAAATTTTTAAGAGACCGTATCCACATTTAATGGCTGGTGAGTCTACAGTAGAGTGGGTCTGGCTTCTCAGGTTGTATCCTGGTGTGACGACACTTATGGTTGGGTTGTTGTCCAACCTCTGAGTGTGGTTGACGTCGGCAAGTAAACTGTGTGTAGATTGCTTGTTTGTGAAGAGGTGGTGACCCTGATAGGAAGCGTCCCATCTGGCTGTTGACAGTACCTGCACTAGCTGGACATGTACTATAAAAACTATGTATGAAAAAATAAAAAATAGTATTCGGTCTTGAGCTGTTGTTTGGTTATTCAGTACAGAGGTTTTGTTCATAATTAATATAGACTCTGTAATCGCGAGAAGTGTGTTGTCATGGCAGTTTTAGTATACTGTGTGTTTTTCAGTAGGTGTTGTCTTGTTAGTCAGTCATTATGGCTTTTGTGCATGTTTTAACTGCAAGTGCATTGTTAGGCACCTGCTAAGTGCAGTGGCTGTCATGCCAATGTAGCTTATGTGATGAGCTTTGCAATCCTCGTGTGAGCATGAAATATATTAACTACGTTAACACATTGAAGCAGGCAATGCGTAAATGTTATGTTCTTTTCATTATGGAATTACAGACTTTTTTGCTTCTGTTATAAATTACTTAAATAAATTTGTACTAAATGCTCTGAACTCTCCAACTCAAACTTTTCCCGCTCTTTCCGACACCTTGCCAAAAATCTTTCCATCAACTTTGTCTCATCATCCTTCCCTCCTCTTTTCCACTCTGATGTCTTTGTGGCTATTTCTTCTACTGATAAAGCAGAACTCTTCGTTCAAACTTTCTCCTCAAGTTCCAACTTATACCTTTCTTTCTTGTAGGCAGTATGCTCTCATTCAGCCAGTCCCAAAGAAGAGTGACCATTCCCATCCCTTTAACTATCCCCCCATTGCTTTAGCATCCTGAGTTTCAAAAGTTTTCGAGTCAGTTCGTAACAAAATAATTTTATATCATCTTTCCTATCACAACCTTCTTTCTGATCGTCAGTATCGTTTACGCCAGGGTCACTCCACTGGTGATATCCTCATCTACCTTCCAGACTCCTGGTCATCTTCCTATCGGGACTTTAGCGAAATCTTTGCCATTGCCCATGACATCTCAAAGGCTTTAGATATAGTCTGGAATAAATTTTAATATTCCAAATTGCCCTCTCACGGTTTCCATCCATCTATCATTGTCTTCATCTCTAGCTTCCTTTTTGGTCGTTCTATAGCTAATGTTGTAGATAACCACCGTTCTTCGCCTAGAGCTATCAGTAGTGGTGTTCCTCAGGCCTCTGTCCTATCACCATTTTTCTTTTTTTAATGATCTGCTAAGCTGAATAACTGATCCAATCTACTCATACGCTGATGACTCCACCTTTCACCTTTTCATTCACTTCCCACAACGTCCATCTCAGCAGTTATTTCAGCAAGCAAAGGATGAGGCTACAGCAATCTTAATGTCTGACATGGCTCATATCAATGATTAGGGTAAAAGTAAACTTGTTGATTTAATGCATCAAAAACTTAGTTCTTGCATCTATCAACCCGACGAAATCTTCCACGGGAGTCTCCTCTAATTTTTAACAATATCCAACTCGATGCTCCTCCATCTTTAAACGTAACTGGGGTTTCATTCTCTTGGGACTAATCTTGGAAAAATCATATTAACTCTCTTGTAAAATGTGCTTCCATGTGATTTTTTTTTTTTTTTTTTTTTATGTGTCCGACTCTGGGCATAGACTTCACAGCCTGCTCTCAAGGCCCAGTAGTCCTCCTACATACCATACACCTCTCTACATGTCACCACTTCGGCGCTAACACCCACCGTCCATATTGAATACATGCTAGGGCTGTCTCATACAGGACTGGTGTATTGGTATTAGCGGGGGTTCTTATACGACATGTCGGCGGGTCATCTGGTAGATCAGGAAAGTCTGCTTTTATGAAATTCAAATCCTTAAACTGTTCCCTGCCCCAGCCGGGATTCGAACCTGGGTCCACTCTTGGGACTAATCTTTGAAAAATCATATTAACTCTCTTGTAAAATGTGCTTCCATGTGATTGGGTATGCTAAGTTGACTCCGTACTTTACCCATGCACAGTTGCTGACTTTATATACGAGTTATATTCGCCCCTGTGTAGAGTACAACTCTAACGTGTGGAGAGGCTCCCCACATACAGCTCTTCTCAACAAAGTGGAGTTAGAGGCATTTCGTCTCATTAACACTCCCCTTCTCACTAGTTCCTTTCAACCTCTGTCTCTTTGCCGCACGGTTTCATCTTCATCTCTTTTCTGTCACTTCTTCAATCTTCATCTCTTTTCTGTCTCTTCTTCAATGTTCACAGCTCCTCTGAACTGTCTGCTTGTATCTCTCCACCACTACAGCGGGCGCGTAGCACCCATCTAGCATTAAACTCCCATCCTTTTTGTGTCAAACTCTCTAATGCATGAGTTAACCATTACTCTCAGTGTGTCATGTATGCAACAGGTCAACTCTGGAATTATGTATGTCTGTATTTACTACTTCCTATGATCTCCAGTCATTCAAACGCAGTCTGTTCAGGCACCTCGAAATGAAAGGATCTTGAATTAGGCTATCAGTTTTCTAGTTTTATTTTTTCTTGGAGGAAATAATTTGTGGGTTTCTGGCCTTTGGTTCCTTTTTTCTTGCATAAAAAATGTTTATGTTACGGTTTACTATCTCTCATCTGAATGGTAAGCTGGAGTCATTAGGTTACAGTAAAATGGGTAGATGTCAGAATGTGTGGTAGACTTTTTCGTTCCAGTGAGTCTGATGGAGATGAACTTTTAAACTTCTCTATCAGTAATGGATTTGGAGTATTCCTTGTTTACCATAATTTGTTTAACCTGACAATTCTACATGAAAAATGACTCAGGAAGAACAAACACTATACTCAGGACGCAAGTAAGATCTTGACTGAGATTTTTATCTTGTAGGACATTCTCTCTCAGCCTGGAGATATTTTCCTCAGTCAGTGTCTTTTTTTATAAATTATAGTTTTATTTTACCCAGTGTTAGCTTCAGTTAGAACTTCAAGAAAGGGAATTTTATTGTCAATTGTTTAGTTCATAAAGTCTCGGTAAAGAATCACTTTCCATCTTGGTTTTAAAGTCATGTAGGTGTTGCTCGTCCCTTGCCACTATGTGCATTCGTGGCTATATTAATCACCTATCCTCCGGTATCCCGTGCCTCAGGATGGCTCCTTTATGCGCGGAAAGTCACAGTGGAATTAGAGGGGCTGAGATGGAGAGGCCTTAGAGAGAAGGGAAGGTGGGTAAGTGGACGAGCGATGGTGCTGGGGTGGAGTGAGGGAGGGGAGGAAAGATAGGTAGGGGAGGGGGAATGAAATGTAAAGTTGTGGTCACATATTTTGTCTATTTTCTTTCATTCAGGGCATGATATAAAGGAGTTCATATTTGGTAGATAATGCTGCATTACACCTTGCATAGAAGAGTCAGATAACAAGGTTTAGATTGATGGTGATATCAAGGGCTGGCTCGTGAGAGAAATATGCTGACGTGACAGATCAAACATTAGTGCGGAGCCAGAAGTTTGCAGCACAACACACCATTGCCTTGTCCACTTATTTGTAACTAGCTGTTTTTTTTCCAGAGGAAAGTATCATTACTAGGTAATGAGAGGGTGCTGGGGTTGTTGGACGTCCATTCAAACCCTTGGCAACATAAAGTCCAAGCAACAGATTATGAAAGATATCGTTATGATATCCACCCATGTGCATAGACATCAAATTTATTTACCTTTTATGCACAATTATCTTAAATAGCCTTTTGATGTAGAGATTTCATAAAATAGTTGACATGATGGTGAATGTATAGAGGTAGAGTATACCTAGTGGATTATTATATTTATTGTAGACATAGCCATGTCAAAGACTGCATATGATATTTAGTTCCAAAAACTAACTGTCCGGACGAGAGTGAGGAGAACTTACTTCAGCCAAAATTCACTTAAGGGTGTTAAGTGTTCAGCTTGGGCTGTAAAAAAAGTATCCCTCACCATTTGGGAGATCTCTGTAGGTTACTTAGTACAGGCTGGGCTGTAAAAAAGTATCCCTCACCATTTGGGAGATCTCTGTAGGCTACTTAGTACAGGTTGGGCTGTTAAAATGTATCCCTCACCATTTGGAAGATCTCTGTAGGCTACTTAGTACAGGTTGGGCTGTAAAAAAGTATCCCTCACCATTTGGGGGGATCTCTGTAGGCCACTATAATACGTGCTGGGGTGTAAAAAAGTATCCCTCTCCATTTGGGGAGATTTCCGTGGGCTGATATTGCCATTTGGGGAGATCTCTAACAGCAATAAGGTGTGAAATATTGTTACTAGGTGTCAAAATTAGCATCGGGCGAACTCGGACACGTTCCAAATCTTCAGTGCGGACGTCACTTTCCTAGTTACATGTAAGAGTAGAGGACATTTCTTACGGAAACATTTCGGAAGTCAAAGTCATGCAGATTCCATTCTGGGTCCGAAGTCAAAATACACGGATAAACATAAATATGTGACTCCGCACAAATGTTTGATCTGTCACGTCAGTATGTTTCTCTCACGAGCCAGCCCCCTTGATATCACCACCAATCTAAAGCTTGTTATCTGACACTGCTATGTATAGCGGTGTTATCTACTAAATATTAACTCCTTTATATCATGCCCTGAATGAAGGAAAATAGACAAATTATGTAACCACCACTTCGCATTTCATTCTCCCACCCCTCTCTTCCCTCCCTCCCCTCCCTCACTCGACCCCTGCACCATCACTCGTCCCCCCACCCAACCTCCCTTCTCTCTCTCTGGCCCCTCCCTGGCAGCCCCTCCTACTCCATTGTGACTTTCCGCGCATAAATAGAGCCAGCCTGAGGCAAGGGGTTCCGGATGACAGGTGGTTTTTAATGACCACGGCTGTACTTTATCACCAATGGAGCGGCAGTACTTACTATAGTAGCCGCAGCGAGAAATGAACGCTGTGGTGGGGCAGGCGGGATGACCTGGGATTCCCCCACTGTTGCCATATCCACATGTCACCGACCATAGAGGTAGGATGTCACCGACCATCGGCCACCGCTGCAGCCCCGCTCCATGATCCTTACCCTGTGTCTCTGGCTTTCTCTTTCTCTCTCGGTTTCTATATAAACTGGTGTATTTCCGAAACTAATTATGAAATTATTATGACTTTTGTTCCACACCACCAATGTGGTAAAAATCAAGGAGAGTTTTCTGTATAAAGGTTTCCCCCCCCTTGTCTGAGGGCAGGTCAGTTCTGGCGAGTGTATAATTATAGGTCAGGCGGAGGTATCGGCAAGGCCGCACTCCCCCGCTCATATGCCACATTTAGGAGGGGGGGGAAACTTTTATACAGAAAACTCTCCTTGATTTTTACCTCAGTGGTGGTGTGAAACAAGTCATAATAATTTCATAATTAGTTTCGGAAATACAGCAGTTTATATAGAAACCGAGAGAGAAAGAGAAAGCCAGAGACACAGGGTAAGGATCATGGAGCGGGGCTGCAGCGGTGGCCGATGGTCGGTGACATCCTACCTCTATGGTTGGTGACATGTGGATATGGCAACAGTGGGGGAATCCCAGGTCATCCCGCCTGCCCCACCACAGCGTTCATTTCTCGCTGCGGCTACTATAGGTCGCAAGCTATTGTATGTAGTATTTAGTTTTCAAGGTGGCTCATCCAAAAGTCTGCAGAAAATGGTCCCCCTTAGGAAACCAATGTTGACTCCTATGACTTCATCATATAGCTTCCCATTAGGGCTTCTAAATGGTGCTTCTGCAGTGCAGGCTTTCAAAAATAGTTTCTATTGTAAGGGAAGAGATCTTGGAAGGGGGTAGGGTTGGGTGGTGGTATACATAGTTCAAGATTATTTCTGTGGTTTGGTCCAGTGTCAAACTGGTAAACAAATTCTCAACGTCCAGCGAGACTAGAATATCATCTGGTAGTGGAGTAGTCAATGCAGAATCTTAAAAAGTAGATGTGCCCACTTCTTAGTATTTCTGATCGTCTTTTTTTTTGGGGGGAGGGGGAGAAAGGACTGGCCCCCTAAAATTAGTTGGGGGTCACGTAATTATCAAATTACGAATGAAAATCCATTATACATGTTCAAAAATTATCATGATACCAGAGCGGCGAGCCACATATATCTTCCATTCACTGTTTCTAAGATTTGTCGATATGGTGGGGGGTGGCTTACCCCCTAGAAATCATGGATTTTTGGGGGGGATTAGAAAACATACCTAGTTACCCGACGAACTCACCTGGGAAGTTTCATTCAATTCTACAAAATAGTCTAGGAGGAGTTAAAGCACACGAGTACACACACACACACACACACACACACACACACACACACACACACACACACACACACACACACACACACACACACACACACACACACACACACACACACACACAATCTTCCGCAAAGGTATAGGGCACTTTTCCTGCAAATAACAAAACGCATCCCAAGATTGATTAGTTTTTGGTAGTTGGCTAGGACGAATGAAAAAAAAATGAACTTGATATATTTAGACACCAAATAAGCGGAGGTGGAAGCTTGAGAAATTATAGGGCGAAGTTGGTGGTTAGGCTTATGGGTTTTAACGTTATCATGTACTGTATGTATCCTGGTGAGACGTTTCCTGTGATGCGTGTGAAGTGCTGCTGGCCTTGTACGGCATTATAGGCTGTACTCGATGAAATAATCGTCTCTTTTAGTGTTAGGTTTGGTCTCTTGACTCCTGACAAAACTTTCTAGCATAAGACCTTTACATAATTTTCTATTAAAGATTATATATATATATATATATATATATATATATATATATACCTAGGCTGCTTCCCCCAAGGAAAGAGAGGTAGCCGAGAGAGGACGACACACTCCCAATTTACTCATCCATTCAAACACATTCATTTGCATCTTAGCCCCAAAGGGGAGAAGGGACAGATCCTCACCGCACCACACCGCACAAGGGTCAACTGCTCAGTGCAATCAGTGACATCGGCAGCAGGGCCCGACAGCAGAGCTGGTTTACCCCTGCCACATCATAATAGACCCATCCCCTTACCCGCACCTGACCTGACTAGCTGATCAGACTAAATGCAAAAGAATATCCCCTCAGGGCTGCGTCATCATTTATTCATTCACAAGTTCTCTCCATTTATATCTGTCACGCACAGCCACTGTTCTTTGCTCAACAGACATGCCTCTCGCATCCAGCGCTCTCTTCACACTGTCCATCCATCCTATTTGAGGTCTTCCTCTCAGCCTTACACCTCTCACATCAGATCTAGTTATCTTTTTCACCAATCGCTCATTATCCATTCTCTCCATATGCCCAAACAATCGCAACACCCTCTGCTCAACTCTACCAGCCATCTCCCGAACAACTCCAGTTCTCCTTCGCACTTCATCATTTCGCACTCGATCCATATGCGTCACTCCACACATACTCCTCAGACACCTCATCTCCATTACATTCAAACTTTTCCTCTCTGCTACGCCCATAATCCATATTTCAGCTTCATATAAAGCAGTCGGTACCACAACACCCTCATACAGCCTTCTCTTTACATCCATTCTAAGCAAATGACATTCTAAACACTTTTTTCATTCCTTCCAGCACCTTACCTACTTCAGTAATTCTGAACTTCACTTCTGCATATTCTTCCATCCACAGCAACATGTGTCCCTAAATATTTAAAACATTCCACCTCCTCAAGCAACTCATCATTCAAAACTATATTCATCCCCCTACCACCTACCAACCTCGTACACTTCATCACTTTGCTCTTATTCTCATTTACTTTCAATTTCCTCCTTTCACACACCCTTCCAAACTCCTCTACCAACTGTCTCAGTCTCTCCTCTGAATCAGACACCAGTGCAGTATCATCTGCAAACAGCAGCTGCTTCAGATTCCACTCTCCACCATCAACATTCACCAGACTCAGTTCTCCACCTAAAACTCTTGCATTCACCTCCCTTACAGCACCATCCATATATATATTAAACAACCAAGGCGACATCACATATCCCTGTCGCAGCCCCACTCTCACGGGAAACCAATTACTCACAGCATTTCCCACTCCTACACACGCTCTACTATTTACATAAAAACTTTTCACCCCTTTTAGTAACCTACCATCAAGTCCATACAATCTTAAAACAGTCCACAAAGCCTCCCTATCAATTCTATCGTACGCTTTCTCTAAATCTATGAATGCTCAAAACACATCCTTGCCTTTCGCAAAATACTTTTCACACACTTGTCTCACAGCGAACACCTGATCCACACATCCCCTCCCTCTCCTAAAGCCACACTGCTCATCACCAATCACTCCCTCTGTACCCTCTCTAACTCTCATAATTAACACTCTACCATACACCTTTCCTACAACACTCAACAGACTTATACCCCTAAAACTAGTACATTCATACTTATCACCCTTGCCTTTATACAACGGGACCACTCAAGCACTTGCCCAGTCAGTTGGAACCATACCTTTCACATTGTACACATTCAACAATCTTAATAACCAGTCAACAATAGTCACTCCACCACCCTTCAGGCATTCCACAGCACACCCATCCATACCTGCAGCTTTCTCTGTTTTCATCTCCTTTACTGCCTTCTCCACTTCCTCCTTGGTGATCAAAGAATCATTCAACTCTCCCAACACATTTATTCCTTGCACCCTTCCATCCGTCACAATCTCAGCCACCCTTTCCTCCTCTACATTTAATAATCTTTCAAAATACTCTGCCCATCTCTTCCTTACTGCATCCATCTCAATTAACATCCCTCCATCCTCTGCTTTTACTCGTTCTTCCTTCCCAGACTCTCCCTTTCGCACCCTTTTAACTTACTTCCAGAACATTTTCTTATTCTGTTGAAAATTCTCTGTCAGCCGCCTACCCCACCTCTCATCTGCTGCCACTTTAGCATCACACACAGCCCTTCTCGCCCTATTCCTCTTTCCCTTATACCTCTCATATGACACCTCATCCTTCCTCTGCGCCACACTTCATATGCACGCGTCTTCTCAGCCACAACCATACTTACTTCCTAGCACCACCATTCACATCCTATTCTTACACCACCACCCACACGTCTCACACCACACACCTCTTTTGCATGCCCCACCACAGCACTCTTAAACAACTGCCGTTCCTCCTCCACACTGCCATTTTCCTGATCTTTCACTGCGTTCCACTCATCTTTCAATTTCTCCTGATACTCTATCATTTTTTGTCTTTTATCCAACTCACTCACTTTCAAAACCTCCCTGCCACACCTACCCCTCCTAGCTCTGACCCATATATATATATATATATATATATATATATATATATATATATATATATATATATATATATATATATATATATATATATATATATATATATATATATATATATATATATATATATGTGTGTGTGTATGTATGTATGTTTGTATGTATGTATATCTATCTATCTATCTCTCTATCTATATGTATGTATGTACGTATGCATGTATGCATGTATGTATGTATCTATATGTATATATATATATACATATAATATTACTATGAATGTTCAGTTATTGATAAGATGCAGTGTGTATTGATACAAATATATCCCATCAGTTTAAACAACTGCCAGCAAATTGCAGCTCTGAAGAAGAAATCTACACCATGAAAATGGTGTCACTATCCCAATATATGATGGCTGGTGGTGCAAGGACACATGCGCTCTCTCTCTCTCTCTCTCTCTCTCTCTCTTGCAGCTGTTCACTCTGCCGCTGCTCCTCCAGCCTTACACACCTTCCTTTGGTGAGCACCTACTCCTGTTACTTCATCAGAGAAATTACTATTCATCCTGTTATTTCATTTTTATGTCTATCTCGTCACCACATGATTTCATTCAGCTCATCTGAAACCTATTAGTTTCGCCAATCCTGACTCAAGTAACCTTCCAAAAGACACACCACCATGTCTCAAAAGATTTCAGTTTCCTCGGCCTGCCATGGGAAGGGACTTGTTCTCATAAGTTTATGAGACGTCATAACGTCTTTTCCTTTGTAACTTACTTCTCATTAGAACCTTGACCCTTTCAGGCTGTGAACGTTCTTTATTACTATTCAAGCGAGCGAAGCGACCTAGAACACCAAATTTAGTCACAGTTTAGACCCCTGACATATGTACAGTCGCCAAACTTTCCACCTGGGCCACCTATCAGCGAGAGGTTGTCAACGGGTGCTGGCAACAGTGCTTGTGTTTGTTCGTGTGTACATGTTCGACCAAATTCGGATCATCAGCTTTCTTCGTCCGTAGTGAACCTCCGTCAGAGTTCATCCCAATTTTCAGTAGGCAATTTTTAGCCAACAGAATTTCAAAGGAACTTCTTGAAAGTATTGGATAATGCGAGTATTGAAACAATAAGTAAAATAACCTAAAAGACCGCATCTTAACATTTGTTACATATTTATAAACGTATTTTTTTTTCTCAAATGATAAACCCATGGCTAAAAATTGTCTACTGAATATTGAGAGGAAGAACCTTCGTGTGACCAGCCCTTACGGTAGAAAAATTGATACCGGTGTCTAACTATTCGTTTTGCATTTCGCCAGTCCTGGACCGGTCTCGATTAAACCTATTGAAATGCCATTTTTGATCCGAGACATGGTTAGATAAGTTAGGTCATTAATTGTTACAGGATTACTCACTGGGCGGGTAGTAATTACTAAGTAGGAGAGATAGGAACTGTACAGTAGATGTCGGAGGTTGAAACTCGTTCGTTGAGACAGAATACTGCCTCGAGTCTAGCTTCGTGGGAAAAAAATATATATATATATATATATATATATATATATATATATATATATATATATATATATATATATATATATATATATATTTTCCAGCCTGTAATGATAATTTCATGTTCGTTATGTTGCATTTACCAATCACATACGTAATATAACAGGCAATGGTTACATAAATGTCCCAAGAATTCATGAATCATTAGCAGTTGTGCTTAAAATTACTGAAGCTTTTGCATACTGTTATGGAGAGGTGGTGTCTTCATCTTGTTATAATGTGAGATTATGTTGTTCGGTGAATAATCGATGAGAGTGTAAATGTGTGACCTCACACAGAAGAGGCACCGCTCACAATCAATTTTCCTTGTAATGTGTAATTCAGTCATTCGTTAGATGAATGAACTATACAGGTGTGCTGTTATGACCATAGTCATATGAAATATGATACAGTAAGTCATTATCATAGCTGATATAATAGCCACATTCGACAACAGTATGCATAAACTCTTTGCCTGTTGAGATGACAGTATTTTAACATACCTCTTCATGGTGCACCACAGAATACATAAAAACACCTACCTGACGTATTACCAATGAGGAAATAAGCAACCGTTAACAGTGTCTGAACATCATCCTAATGTTTACTGGTCAGTGTCATTCATGATGTGAATATGGTAGGTAATCTTACTTGTAACTGGAGAGAGAGAGAGAGAGAGAGAGAGAGAGAGAGAGAGAGAGAGAGAGAGAGAGAGAGAGAGAGAGAGAGAGAGAGAGAGACTTGGGGTGATTCCAGTATTTGGTGCAATAATATGTTATGGTAACAATGTAAAAAATAAAATAGAAACTATAATGTTTAGTATTGTTAAGAATGCAAATATTTAACAGAATGCTAATGGATCTCAAAAACTAGTTCGGCAATTATTATCACTGGCAGTATGAATAACGTAACCCCCGCCTCCCTCCGTCCGGCGCCTGCCCTGGCCTTCACTACATGCCAAGCCTTCCCCCTTACACAGCCCTCCCATCGGCTTGACCAGTTGCAGGAAACAGGTCGCGTGGAATTGTTGCGTGCCTCAGGTTGCACGGACCAAGGCCAAGTAAGTATAGTATAAAATATATTATTCTGTTATATAAAATAATATATATATTACCTTATCATAAAATTAGTATAGTCATATTTATTTGACGTTGGTCAACGCGACCTGTGGCACAGAACAGTTTTCCATGCCACCAGTTTCATGCAAATGGCTGAGCCGATGGGAGAGCCGCCTTACACCTGAGACATTTTTATCCCCACCCAACTCCGTACCCAGCCATCTATGGGATGAACTCTGACTCTGACGGAGGGTCAGTACGGACGAAGAGAGTTGATGATCCGGACTTTCGTCGAGCATGTACACACGAACAAACAGATTCATTGTTGCCAGCACCCATTACCCCCCTCTCGCTGCTAGGTGGCCCAGGTGGAAAGTTTGGCGACTGTACCTGAGCGAAAGATTTATCGTATCAGCAAGAAATGGGGGCAGGGGTCGGGAGGAAAACTCTTGTACAGAAGCGAACCTTTCTGGATATCTCAGCCAATTTTGAAGTTACAAGAAAGATATACACCAATTTTGAAGTTGCATAATAATCCACAATTATTATCATTTAATAAACAAACGGTGATTCCCAATAATTTTTCAGCAAATCGAGGAAACGATTATTTATAAGGCAGATTAGCGTAAGAGCCGACTGCGCAAGAAGTAACGGTCTAAGGTTACCTGAGTAGTATTTTCTGACGAATGCTGAGAGCAACCAGGTTTTGCCTCTTCAAAACAAATAATTCCTTTTGTTTGTTTACTTACTTTTTAGTTTTTGAATCCGAGTCAAACTATTACAATACCCTGATCGACGAAAAAAACTCTGAATTTTTTATTTCTGATTCGAATCGGAGCGCACCGAGAGATTTGGTGAAAGTAATTTATGGGAGTGAGCAAAAAGCAAAGTCAATATAAACCTGCTAGGTCCCAGACTCTAGACCTAAACTTAATACAAGAGGAGTATTGGTTTTAGGAAGTGTGAGGGAATATTTTTGGTGTAATCAAAAAAGTTGTTTTTAGTATTTTCAGGTCAGGAAATCAGAGGAAGATGATGAGCCACATGAGACAATATTCAACACTGCCTGACTTGCTCGCTCGCTCTCTGGAACACGTTCACATTTTCAACGTGGACGCCTATTACATGATTACTAGCCCAAACAATCTTCAAAGATCCTCCAAGTTATTTTCTCTCTCTCTCTCTCTCTCTCTCTCTCTCTCTCTCTCTCTATCCCATTGGATCTCAGAGCTGCTGGGCGAAGCATTGCACTGGGAGGGTACTAAGCGTACCGCCCTCCGCCTATCGGCTCATAGTCGCGAAGCTCATAGGTCCCTACCCTGGGGTTCCCTACTTTATTAAGATTTGAAAATTCCCAGTTCCGTCCAGTTCTCTGGACACTGAGCTCCAATGGGATATATATGTATAAGGCGTGTTCTGAAATATCCAAAGTCAAAAAGAACATTGCTAAGTGCGATTCCGCTGTATTTCATCCTGACTCGTTTATTTCTTCATGAGTACATGACACGTTGACGTCTTCGTGGCAATGATGTCTCTGCCATGATGTCTATTTCGCTTATTTTATTTTATCCCCAGACGATTCTGTTCAGTTCAGTAGATTCTTTCAAGGTAGAGAATTTTGATATATCGTTCCTTAATCCCTTGATTACTTACACGTCGGTAGGTATCAAGAATAAGCTATGTTGTCCTTACCGCATTTAAATAGTTAATATTTATTTGCTTGTTATTACAAAAAAAAAACAACAACTGTGCAGAAGAGTGGTAATTAATTTAATTGTATTTGTGGGACTCCGTAATGAAAAAGCGAAATTACAATTTTACTGGACAGCTTACCAAGATCTAATGTGGCTCTGACAGTTTCTAGACGGTGTAAAAGAACAGTTGAATCAACTATACAAGCCACCCCATTCAGTACAATGACATTTTTTTTATATATGTTCTTGCTACAACCTGATGATTTTTTATATATGAGCGTTCCCTTGTAGTGAACTATTTGATTATGTCTATGTACAGTATACCAACCAAGTCCCCAAAGTTCCCCATATTCTGAATAAATAGCGTTGCGTTAGGAAGAATAGTCTATAAGATGTCAGCCTGACGAAGGGATTTTATGACATGAATCCCACATTAATCTGATCTCTTCACTAATTTCACATGTTTTTAGTTTTCGTTTGGAAGACTTTTCGACCTTTCTTAATATAATCCTTTTCGAAATAAAATAAAACCATCCGTAGGTAGCAAGAATAATATATAAAAGACAACATTTCAGTGAGGTTGAAGCCAAATACATCGTTAAGAGAAGGCCTCGTATAGGCAAGAGTATGTGTTTACCTGATTATCTGCCTATATCCAGACTTCTCAATTCTGTAAGAGGTGGTCTGTTGTCCTAATGGACGTAGGATCGATTCCTGCCTGAAGCAGGGAGCAGCTTCGTGATGTGAATTTCGTTAAATGCAGACATAACTGATCTAACTTAAGACCCACCGGCATGTAACAATACCCCTGCTAACACAAGTAAATCAGTTCTGTATGAGACAGCTGTAGCATGTATTTATGCAGAGCAGTGGTTATTGGCGCCTAAGTGGGGACATGTGGAGGTCAGTAGTAAAGTAAGTACAGCTGCTGGGTCTCAGGGAACGGACTCCTACGTCTATGCCCAGAAATGGATAAATTTTGACCGATACATATCATCATTCTCCTGCCTTGTATATGTGCCAGGTGCAGATACAACTGGTTGATGATGAGGTGCTTGTGACACTCAAAAGTCAGCAAGAATATGTTCAAACAAGTATGGTCCTTCCAGAGTTTCCTGCATAGCTCTGGAGATTTTTTTTACTTTTTAATATTATCTAGATTCCCGCTCCTGGCACCATGCCATAAACCATTCTGACAACTTTACTTCGTCTTTCCCTCCTCTGTTCTGCTCTAATTGCTCAGTAGCTGTTTTTTCTACTGAAAAAGCTGAGCTCTTTGTTCAGACTTTCACTTCCAACTTGAATTTAGACGATTCCGGTGCGGTTTCTCCATCACTTCTCTCCTCTGACTTCTTCATGACTGACTCTAAAAACCTTCAGTTCATATATTTTTCCATTAATGGCCTCAATACTAAAAAGCCATATGGCCTTGAAACTGCTTCTGTGCTGACACCTTGTTCAGTTAAAATCTACGGTCTTTATTTGTCGACTTGTACCTCTCCACCTTGATGGAAGCTTGCTTTCGTTCAGCCTGTCCCAAAAAAGGGCGACCATTTCCAGCTCTCGAACTATTGCCCAATTCCTTTAACATCCCATATTTCTAAAGTTTTTAAATATATTCTTTGTAAGTACCTTACCTATCATAATCTTCTTTTCAGTCGCCAGTATGAGATCCACCAGGGACACTCCACTGATGATCTTTTCACTTTCATTTCAGACTCTTGCTAATCCTCTTTTCGGGACTTTGACAAAAGCTTTGCCATTGCATTTGACATGCCAAAGGTTTTCGGTCGAGTCCTGCATATATTTTAAATTTCCAAACAGCCTTCTTAAGGTTTCAATCCCCACATGTACTTTCATCTGAAGCTTCGTTTCTGGTCGTAATATACCTGGTGTTGTAAACGGCCAATGTTCTTCTGGTGGTGCTACAATAGTATTGTTCCACAAGGCTCTGTCCAGTCAACAACTCCCTTCCTTCTCATCAATGACCTTTTGTGTTGTACATTTAAACCTGTCCACTCGGACGCTGATGACTCCACCCTTCACCTTTTCATTCACTTCTCGTAGAGTCAGTTTCAGCATTTACTTCAACAAACAAGGGATGAGACTATGGCACACCTAATGTCTGTGTGGACTCATACCACTGACTGGGGTAAAAGTAGGCTTGATGTTTTTAATGCATCTAGAACTCAGCTCATACGTCTTCTGACCAGTCATAATCTTCCAAAGGAGTATACTCTGATTTTAAAAATGTTCCACTCAACCCTGCATCATCACTGAAAATACTTGGGTTTTCATTTTCTCGGAATTTCCCTTGGAAAAAAAACTCTCATATAATTTCTGCTTAGAAGACATTGGTTGTGCTAAGCCGACTCCGTGCCTTCTTTACCTCGGCTCAGTTGTTGACTTTCTATAGAGGCTTTATTTGCCCCTAGTAGAGTACTACACTCGTGTTTGAGGAGCTTCCCCACGTACAATTGTTCTCAACAATTAAAACTGGAATCAAATGATTTTCATCTCATTTTTCTCTTCTCCTGTTGATGGCTCCCTTAAACCTCTGTTTCTTCGCTGCACTGTTGATTCATCCCCCTATTTTCTATTGCAAATCCAATGGTCACTGCTGCCCTGAAGTGTTCTCTTTATCCCTCCACCAATTCAGGGGGGGCGTACCACCCGTCAAGCAGCAAATTCTCTTCCTTTTTCTGTCCAGTTCTCTAATGCAAGAGTTTGGTGTTACTGTCGGTCCTTCATGCATGCAACAGATCAACTCTGGTACTGTCTCTCTTTGTATTTCCAACTGTCAATGATTTCTACTTTTTTAAACGGAGTTTGTCCAGGCATCTCGAAATGAACGGAGCTTGAAATTGGCACTCTGTTATTCAGATTTTACTTTTTCTTGGAAGGTACAATCTTGCGAACTTCTGGCCTTTGGCTCATTATTTCTTGCATGAATAAAGAAATAAAAGAATATATACATGAATATATGTATTTATATCTATATATGGAGAGAACACCTTAAGGTATTGTTGAACATAGAGAATGAAAGTAATGCGAGTATAAGTGGCTTGGGAATGGCTGGGAGAAAGAGGGATGTGAGAAGAGGGGAAGAAATCTGTAGGATGGAAGTCGCGAAAGTAATGAAGAAAGTTAAAATTGGGAAAGCCCCTGGAATTGATGGAGTGTGTGACGAAATGCTGATGCATGAGGGAGAGATAGTAGCAGAATGGATGTGGAAGATGTGAAGATTGGCCTGGGAGGAAGGCAGAGCCTCGGAGGATTGGAAATCAGGTATAATAATTAGTCCCTTGTACAAAGGAAAAGGGGAAAAAGAAGTGTGTGGTAATCATAGGGGCATTTATCTTCTTCGTGTAAGAGGAAAAGTATATTGTAGGATACATTTTGTGAGAGTTAGGGAAATAACAGAGTAATTAGTTGGAGAAGAACAGGGAGGTTTTCGGAAGGGAAAAGGTTGTGTATATCAGATATTCATTCATAGATCTTTAGTGGAAAAGTTTCTAGTGAAGGGAAAGAAGTTGTACGTGGCCTTCATGGATTTGGAGAAAGCATATGGCAGGGTGGATAGACAAGAATTGTGAAAGTATTAAGAATATATGGAGTAGATGTTGAAGGCCATGAAGAGTATGTATGAGGGTGGTAAGGCTGCAGTGCGTATGGATAGTGAACTGAGCGAATTTTTTTATTTGAAGGTTGGATTGAAACAAGGATGTGTCATATCTCCATGGTTGTTCATTCTGTGTATGGATGGGGTTATAAAAAGGATACAAGGTAGGTCAGTGGCTGTTGGAGCGGCCCTAGTGTGAGAGGGCAGTGTTTGGAAACTTCCTGTACTGTTGTTTGCAGATGATACTGTGTTGTTAAGTGATGACGAAGGGGACCTGCAAGGTTTGGTGAATGAGTCTGGGAGAATGTGTAAGAAACGGAATCTAAAGGTGAATGTAGGGAAGAGTAAAGTTATGGTCTTCGAGAGAAGTGAAGTCACTGAATGTACAGTGTGGTTGGATGATGAGGAAATGGAAAATGTGAGTGCGTTTAAGTACCTGGGTAGAGTGATGAGTAAGGATGGGAGTATAGAGGGTGAAGTGCTTGATAGTGTACAAGAAGGAAGAATGGTTGCTGGTTCTTTGAAAGCAGTGATAAGAAACAGGGAAGTGAGCATGGAAGTGAAAAAGCTATTACATGACAGTATCATTATACCAACTCTAACCTATGGAAGTGAAGCTTGAACCATGTTAGAGGGACAGAAGGCAAGAGTGAAAGCAGTGGAAATGAGTTATTTGAGAGGAGCATGTGGAGTCACATGGAGAGGCAGACTGACAAACGAGGAAGTGAAGGAGCGTTGTGGTGTGGACGTGGATGTGATAGGAAGCGTTAGGAGAAACACTCTGAGGTGGTTTGGCCATGTGGAGAGGATGGAGAGTGAGAGACTGACCAGGAGAGTGTATGTGAGTGAGGTGGAGGGAAGGGGAGAGGGAAGGGGAAGCCAAGGATGAGATGGAGGGATGGAGTGGAGAGGTATATGAGAGAGGTATATGAGAGGTGGGGGGGAAGAGAAACTTTGCCAAACGTCAAGCTAATAGTTGCCGTCTTCGTCCTCGTTCCTTCCTGGTAACGAGTAATGAATCGAGCATCAATTGTCTTGCTGCGCCAATTCATGTACGATTTCGTCCTCACTTATCACCATGAGATCCTTGCAAGTGACGACGTCCTTGCAAGAATTCATGGAGGCTGGGATTTTTGGCTCAACATCGTAACAGTGGAGTTTACGTAGGTTAAGCAAATCTTTTACCTGTGACGAGTTAACAGTTTTGACCAGGAGATCTCTGATCGCAAGTTTTTTTTACTTGTTCCACTTCTCCCGCACAGCCATCAATCACCTTCTTGACGAGGAAGGGATAAGAATAGACAGGGGAGTGGAACCTAGAGCACAAATAGTCATGTAAGTTGCATTCCCTACGGGAACGTCAGGTGGGGATCGAGTCTGGCGCCCGTCGGTCTAGGGTCATTCCTATGGTCGGCAGGACCACCTACCCCCCTGAAGTGCTGGGAGGCAGCAGGAACGTCCGCCATAATAACCACTTCCCCCTAACTGGGAAAGTGGGAAGGAGGAGAAAAAACAAGCAAGGGACGAACAACCTGGGGCAAAACACCTAAGTCCGAGATTGCCTTCTCAAACCATTCCAGGGAGGCCCGATCGTGTGCTCACAGCCCAAAGCGATCAGTGGGGGGCACTCTCCATGGGCGAGTAGGAAAAGGCAAGCTCAGTAAATAGGAACAGACACTTACTGTTCCTAGCTAGTAGGGAGAGGTGGAAAACGAGCAACTAGCTAGCCTAATGTACACTAGAAGGGTAAAAAAAAAAAAGCTAATGCCGGTGGGACAGCCCTGAAAGCTAGAGGAGAGCTCAGATGAAAAACGTCTTTACTCCCCGCGACCATGAATAAAAGTCCCTCTATTAAAGCAATATCAGGCGAAGTTAAGCAACAATCCAGCACTGAAGTGGGAGGTAACCGGCGGTTCTCTGCAATATCCGGGGTTGAGGCATATCAAGTGACTTGCAAATGGTACCCAGCCAGTGCAGTATAACTGTATTACAGTACTGTGTCATTACTTTTTTGTATTTTATAAATTATTTTCATCTTTTACTCATGGGAATGTTTTTAGGATAGAGGGTCGAGATGGAAAGATAATGCAGTATCTGCTTCAACATCGAGTATTGCGCCAATGGGGAGAACTGTCCAACATCTGGCATTTCACGTTATTCGGCGTAGAGCTTAGCTGAATTACGCCTGATAACTGTGAGTTTACTTACACACACACACACACACACACACACACACACATACACACACATGTACTGTATATATATATATATATATATATATTGTGTGTTTATCTATCTATCTATGTATCTATCTATATCTATATCTATCTATCTATGTATCTGCCTATCTATCTATGTATCTGCCTACCTATATCTATATCTATCTATCTATTTATCTCTGTAATATATTTATACATATATATATTATCGATCAATGAATGAAATGAGTGATGGAAACTTTTTTAAAGACCTGAGAGTATTTATTACTTATTAGTCTATCAAGTAGTTTTTTTTTTCTCTCTCTCTCATTTCTATCATAACACACAATATCAGAGACCACTTAGTTAGTGAAACAGACTTCCGAGATTCAAGTGTTCTTAAAACAGATGATATGGCAGATTTCCTGTACTGAACTAATACCTTCAGCTGATACAAAATTTTGTTTAAAATTACATATTGCGGTAAAATAAGTGATAAGTTAAAAGGAACAAAGTGTTAGTATTGGTAAGAGGTTGTAGTCCACGTCCAATGGCTAGTGAGTCTAGAGTGGGTCTGTCTTCTCAGGTTGTATCATGGTGGGACGACACTTGTGATCGGGTTGTTGTCCAACTTCTGGGTGTGGTTGATGTCGGCAAGTGCATTGTTTGTAGCTTGCTTGTTTGTGAAGAGGTGGTGACCCTGATAGTAAGCGTCCCATCTGGCTGTTGCTCGTACCCGCACTGGCTAGACATATACTGTAAGAGCTATGAATGAAGAATATTTCAGTATTTCGTCTTGAACTATTTGTTGGTTATTCACTATAGGTGCTTTGTTCATAATTAATATAGACTGTTATCGCGAGGCGGATGTTGTCCTGGCAGTATTTCAATAGACGTGTGTTTTCAGCTAGATGTCATGTTTGTTTGTCATAGCAATGCTTGTGCAGGTGGTGTATAATGGCTCTAAATTGCATGTGCATAATTAGGCGCCTTCTAAATGCAGTGGCTGCCATGCCAAAGAAATTTATGTGATGAAATTTGGAATCCCCGGGTCAGCTCGAAAATTCAAAAACTTCGTTAACACACTCAGACAGGTTATGCTTAGAGGTTATATTCCTTTCGTTATGGAATTACATCGCATTTGTTTTTTTCAACAAATGACTTAATTCCTTTAACTTGCACTAAATGCTCTGAACTCTCCAACTCAAAATTTTCCCGCTCTTTCAGGCACATTGCCACAAACTTTTCCAACAAATTTGTCTAATCATTCTTCCCTCCTCCGTTCCTCTCTGATGGCTTTGTCGCTATTTCTTCTACTGATAAAGCAGAACTCTTCGTTCAAATTTTCTCCTCCATTTTCACCGTAGACGATTCCGGTGCTGTTGCTCCATCGCTTACCCCCTCTTCAACTGATATATTTTCTACCATCACTGGCCTCAGTACTAACAAGGCATAAGGGCTTGATAAGTTCCCTCCTATTCTCCTCAGGAAATGTGCTTCTGTGCTGTATCCTGCCTAGATAATCACTTTTGCCTTTTCTATTAACTTGTACCTTTCCTTCTTGCTGGAAATTAGCTCTCATTCAGCCTGCCTGTCCCAATGAAGGATGACCATTCCCAGTAGGGTGGATCAAAAATTTAAAATTCGACGAAACATGGCTGTTTTGGTGCCCTATAGTGTGTTTTCACATGAACTAATTGTATTTTTAAAAATGAGTCAGTGGTACTCCAGCAACTTTCAATTTAGTATTTATGGCACTGACGCTCCAAGCATTCAGTGATTACCAGTGACTGGCAACTCTATAGATGATAACCCATTGTTTTGCATTTCTTTTGCCAACTACACGAACTGGTACTGGTTTACAGACTTGAATTTTGAATGAGTTTGAGTATTTTCCTGAAATCATGGCCAGTTACAGCACACGAGAAAGCACGAAAGACTCTGTTTTCGGCTCATCACGCAGTCTTCCGGTAAATCAGTTGCCCACTAGCTGTGATGTTATAAGGGCATATTTGGAACATAAATCTGCAAATCCATCATTGAGCACCCAAGCCCATGCGGAAACTGTTGCACTTGAAGTAGCAGAAATTTACGTTAAAGCTTCCATCTCAACTGTTGATTACACCAGTGTTGTTATTCATGTGAAACACTTGGTAGCAAAGGGACAGGAACTTAGGAAATATCCAGTGAACAAAAGGACTTCCAACACCTACATAGAGAAACTCGCCAGCTTTGACACATTTGACATTAGTCGTTGCAAGTGTTTCAAAAACTTCAGTGCACATGAGGAGTATGAGTGTCAATGCGCTAGTGCAGACAAGATATCGCCTGAGGAGTGGCCTTTCTGGGATGACCAAAATAGTTGCAGAAAAATGTATATTTGTGGAACAGACCGGAAGAAGACAGCACAAAACAGGTGTGCAGCAAATAGAGTGATGATAAGGAAGCTCTATGCTATGAAGGAGTCCACTAGAGATATTAAGCAAAATGTTGAAGATATAATGACAGCACGTATTGACGGAAGTGATCCCTGTGATGAACATATGACCAATACGTTGATGATACTGCGGAAGTAGATGGGTGCAAACAGTCACAACAGTGTAAGAACAGATTAGTCTATCTGAGCTGAGTCGTGTAACTCATCAATGTCAAGTAAGCAATAGAGACATCTGCTCCACTGTGAATGCAGCAATGAAAGATATGAATATTTTTTGTGAAGAAAATAAAGTTGATCCCAGTAAACTCCGCCGTCAGAGAAAATACTGGAGAGATGTCACATTGCAACAGCATAAAAATTACTTGAAGGAGATCATTTCCATCCGTTTCGATGGAAAATTCGATCAGACGCTCAAGAAATCCCCAGATGGTCAGAGAATCGTGAAGGAAGATCACTACTCAGTAGTTGCTTTCCCTGACGCCGGTTACATCGACCACGTTTCTCCCGAAAGTGAAAGAGCAGCAGATATTGCCAAGGAATTCATGTCTGTCATTCGAGATACAGATTCAACAAATTTGTTGCAAGCTATCGTCTGTGACGGGACAAATGTCAATACTGGAAAGAGAAATGGAGTGATCCGTGAGTTCGAAACACACCTTGGCAGACCACTACAGTGGCTTGTTTGTTTGTTGCATCTTGTTGACATCATTTTCCGAAGGCATTTCGAGGAAGTTGATGGTTCAACAACAGGTCCACGAGGCTGCAGAGGAGAAGTAGGTCAATCGCTTGAATTTGACCCAAAAGATCTTCCAGTTGTTGGTTATGAACGTGCTGCTGGAAAAACTTGCATTTTACCATAAGGAGTTGTAAGTGATCTCAGCAAAGATCAGGGCTACCTGTACCCAAGTGGAGATACTAATGAAGGTGTGGGACCATCTGCACAACCAGGACCTCTAAATCATGCCAGGTGTCTTACGAAAGCTCATCACGAACTGCGACATTACATGTCAAAGGAGCAACCATCACCAACCCTAAAACGTCTCGTTTCATTCATTGTGAACTATTATGCTCCTGTATGGTTCAGGGTGAAAGCCAACAGCTTGTGTCAGGATGGAGCCAAAAATTTCTTCTTCATGATGGAGCTCCTTCAAAGCTACCGTTGGAGGATCAGGCGATCATTCCCCCTGTGCTCAACAATAACAACTACTTCTGTCACCCAGAGAACATCCTGATGTCGGTTGTTGCTGATGAAGGTGTTGGCGTACGCTCGATGGCCATGAAGTTGATGAAACAAGCACAGATGGATGAGAATATTACCAAGCCTCAGTTAGAATATTTGAAAAATCAGCTCTGAAGATAAATTTCGATGCCAAGAAGTGCACTGAGCTGGTAGAGCTTTCTTCTGCCACTTTCTGCATTGCTGAAGAATAGACTGGACCAAATGGGCGAAAGCCAGCCCATCGTACTGGAAAGTACCCTTGCCATTCCCAAGGAGCGGAACGCTGCGTCAAGGACGTCACATCCACCACAAGTCAAGTATTTGGGCATGAATCACGTCATGGTATGCTTGTCCAATGTAAGTGATCTCGCAGCTTGTTCCTGAAGCGTGAAAGTAAACAAGACTTTTGATGTGTTCAAATTTTCATGTCATTTCTACTGTTCTTTTTCTTTTTCATGAAATAATCTCTTTCATATGATTTGAATACATTTATTTCAACTGTTATTTTAATTTTTTAGACTGAAATTTAACACAGAAATTGCATTTTAGTTAATCCGAAAAAATAACATGTGCTCCTAAGTTTTTTGAGAAATACCTCTATTTTTAGATCCAAATTGCTGGAATGGGCACGTATATATCGAAACATTTTTTTTCGTCGTGTTATTACCATTAAAAAGGAGCACGATTCTGACTATGATTCAAAATGGCAACCCTAAATTGGTTCCTTCTCGACCCGCCCTAATTCCCATCCCTCTGTCTATCACCCAGTTGCTTTAACATCCTGCGTTTGAAAAGTTTTTGAGTCCATTCTTTAAAAAAAAATAAATCATCTTTCCTATCGCTACCTTCTTAATGATCGTCAGTATGGGTTCCGCCAGGGTTGCTTCACTGGCTATCTCACCTACCGTTCAGACTCCTGGTCATCGTCCTTCGGGACTTTGGCAAAAGCTTTGCCACTGCACTTGACAGCTCAAAGGCTTTCGATAGAGTCTGGAATAAATCTTTAGTTTCCACACTGCCCTCTTACGGTTTATGTCCTTATAATCTATACCTTCATCTCTAGCCTCCTTTTTGGTTGTTCTATGGCTGCTGTTGTAGACAGCCACGGTTCTTCTGCCAGAGGTATCAGTAGTGGTGTTCGTCAGGACTCTGTTCTATCACCAACTTTCTTCCTTTTATTTGTAAATGACCTTCTAAGCTGTACATCTAACCCTATCCACTCATACGCTGATGACTCCAACCTTTACCTATCCATTCACTTCCCATAGCTTCCATCTCAGCAGTTACTTCAATAAGCAAGGGATGAGGGTAAACCACACATAATGTCTGACTTGGTTCATTTCTCGGATTACGGATGAAGTAATCTTGTATTTGATGCAAGAAAAACATAGTTCTTACATCTATTAACCAGGCAAAATCTTCCCCAGGAGTATCCTCTAAGTTTTAACAATATCCAACTTAATCCTCCATCATCTTTAAACGTAATTGGGGTTTTATTCCATCGGGATATACCTTGGAAAGATCATATTAACTCTCTTGTACAGTCTGCTTCCAAGAGACTGAGTGTGCCAAGCTGAATCCATGCCTTCTTTACCCGTGCACAGTTGCTGACTTTATACACGGGTTATATTCGTTCAACTCTCACGTGGGGGGAGGCGCCCCATATACAGCTCTTCTCAACACGGTGGAGTCAGAGGCTTTTCATCTCATTAACTCTACTCTTCTTATTGGCCCCCTTCAACCTTCGTCTGTTTGCCACATTGTTTTATCTTTATGACTTTTCTGTCACTATTTCAAAGGTTACTGCACCGCTAAATTTTCTGCTTGCATCTCTCCACCACTACAGCGGGCACAAAGCACCCGTCTAGCAAAAACTCTCATCCCTTTTCTGTCCAACTCTCTAATGCAAGAATTAACCATTGCCCCCAATCTTTCAAGTATCAATAGGCCAACTCTGAAGTTGTCTCTGACTGTGTTTCCTACTGCCTATTATCTCGGGTCTTTCTAATGTAGTGGGTCCAGGTACAGTACCTCGAAATGAACTGATCTTGAATTACGCCCTCTGTCATCTTGTTCTTATTTTTTCTTGGAGGGAAGAATGTGCATGCTCCTGGTCTTTGTTTCCTTCTTGCTTGCATTAAAAAAATAAAGCTAAGATTTACAATACCTCATATGTAAAGTTGGAGTCATCAAGTTACACTAAAAGGTGTGGATCTTAGAATGTGTGGTAGACTGTTTCTTTCCAGCGAGTCACATGGAGATGAACTTTTAAACTTCTTTATTTATAATGGAGTTTGAGTACACATTCTTTGCCATAATCTGTTTAACACGTGACAGTTCTGCGTGAATAATAACCCAAGAAGGGCAGCCATTATAAACACGATGCAAGTAGGATCTTGACCGAGTGAGTGTATGTTGTAAGACACTCACTCTCAGTAGTTTTTCTGCAAATTATAATTTTATATTACCCAGTGTCAGCTTCAGTTAGAACATCAAGAAAGAAAATTTTATTGTCAACTGCTTAGTTCGTAATCTCAGTACAGAATCACTTTCCATCTTGGTTTAAAGGTCATGTAAGTGTTGTTCGTCCCTTGCCACTATGTACTCGTATAATTTATGTCATCAACAGAGCGGAAACACGTACTAGCTCGCAAGGTGTCGTTTGTAATATTTTGTTTCCTGGGTGGCGTATGTAAAACTCTACAGAAGTTGGTCCTACAGGGGAAGTCCATGCTGACTCCAACGACTTGATAATATGATTTCCCATTAGGGCTTCTAATTGGTTCTTCTGTAATTCAGGCTTTCAGTAATATTTCCTAGTGTAAAGTAAAAGATCTTGGAAGGGGGTAGGTTTAAATGGTGGTATACATTGTTCAAGATTATTTCTGTGATTTGGTCCACTTCCACATTGGTAAACGGATTCTCCACGTCCAGCGAAACTATAATACCATCTGGTCGTGTAGTGGCCTACGCTGAATCTTAATAAAGAAGATGTGCAGTTTCTTTCCCTGAATTCAGAGAAAACATGACAACTGCATTGCCAGTCCTGTGACGTGTATGCCGATTGCACTGAAATCCATGAGGTCACTTCCTAATATTTCAGATTGTCTTTATTTCTGAAAAGGGGACTGACCACCCAAAATCAGCAGGTGGTCAGACTACCCAATGTCACGGGGTTTTTATAATGTACGTAATGTTAAAGAATATTTATTCAATAATATTTAGAACAGGACAATGAACTGTCTTGTGAATCAAGCAATGAATACTTTATGCGCCTTACTTCGCCGATTCTCTAATGACGAGAATTTATAAACTTTCTTAACAGTACACAGCAGAGACTAATTCCTCACAATTGCTGTTTGTTAGTACTGTTAGCCTCTGCAGAAAGTGGCTCCACCCCTGACAATCAATAACTAATGCTATTAATGATAACAGGTTCCTGCTGATGCATTAACTCCTGGTTGCACAACGGATTTTAAGCTTAATACAAAAGGACTGGCCTAAGTACCAGTTATGAATAGCAAGCGTTTATGCAAACTAGGAGCTATAAGTGAAATAAGGTCGTGGAGAAATAAAACACTAATTTACATTACATTAAGCTCAAGAAAAAGAACTGTTAAATTTATTGATTACAAACAAATAAATTTACATTACATTTCAAAATGAATTCAAAATAAGGAGATTGCATTCACTCGCTCAATCAAAAGCTAACTCTTAAACCTAGGAAAAACGAAAAGAAATACTGGTCAGAAAAGTGGACAAAGCGGATGACTGGGCGTCACTGCTGAGGAAGGACACTGCACACGCTGAGCCTCTCGCCAATCACGTTAGTCAGGCGGAGGTTAATGTCGTGGACAAAGATGATCACTTATGAAATAGTGAAAAATTATGGCAGTTAAACTAAGCAATAAAAACTGGGACTCCACTAGAATTCGCGGTTTCCCACCAAAGTTAATGTTATGAGTTTATTCAAATACTTAATCGCGCCAACTCGTGACATTACGCCCCATCAAAAATAAAAAATTTTTCTCATGAAAAAAATTTCAATATACATACATATAAATCCTAACTCAGTTACACAAGTTTCACACTGTGGTGTGTGTGTGCTATCCTGCTACAGGAGAAAGTCACAGTCACCAGTGAGCGAAGAAAACTCGTATTTACGTTAATAGAAGCAAGCTTGAAGGAAAAACTCCGTGACGACGGTGAGAAATCCTATTCTCAACTCAAACTGAGTGAAAAGTTCGCAACATTTACATTAACAACTAATTGTTATGTAGCGTGACGTATATAATACACGGTGTAGGTGTGACAGTTGTGGTGTAACTGTACCTACATGTAAAATCATGTAATACAAATTCATAGTAAATAATGACGACGAGGCAGAAGAGAAGGGGTGGCAGGGACGACCAGCTGCATGACAATGCTGCACCCACCGGCTGCACCTGCGAAAGGAATCAAGATGGAGCATCAAAAGTGCCATTTCTCTCTCTCTGCCTAGCAATCAGTATCTATGTCATTATTAACCAGGAAACATAGTCTTAGGATTCACAAATCTCTCAAGACCCTTGTAGTTTACTGGTTAACCTAACTTATTAACCAGGAAATGTGTCAGTTCTTGAATTGCTCAAATCTCTTAGAATGGGCAGTTTACTGGTTAACCTAACATTATTAAACAGGAAACGTGTCAGTTCTTGAATTGCTCAAATCTCTTAGAACGGGCAGTTTACTGGTTAACCTAACTCTACACTTACGATTAATGACAGGAAGCTGAGAATCCCTACGCAATATCGGACAGGTCATGTTTTAACACCCACCGTGGGTGTGAACACTCATGTGGATGTTGTGCATTCTCCGGGAATCCTGAGAGAGGCCCACAGCTTGAGACATTCCACAAGGTAATTCATACACAGCCTCGGACTGTCTCTGTGGGGTTCTCGAACTTCCCCCTTAACTTACGGTACATATGTATATACAGGCCCTGGACATACTGTGTCCTGTGGGGCCAACGGGCAAGACGTCAGGTCTACACCCACTTCACCACTGCCCTGTCTCTCACCTGACTCAGAGATTACGGATGTGGTTTCAAACGGCACAGGAAGGACATGTCCCTGATTAGTGGTACGTGGACACACATTACAGGAATGCACAAAACTATCCATCTCTCGTCCCATCCCTGGCCAGAAAAAGTCAGCTCGGATACGGCCCTGGGTTTTCCTTTTGCCCATGTGACTTCCTGAGGCTGAACAATGGCCCCATTCTAACACTGCTTGGTGGTACTTAGCGGGTACAACAAACTACAGTCAAACCTCGCCCTGCGGTGTTTGGCGGTGTTTGTGACTCATGGTACATCCGTCCTTGTTTACGAAGGAACTTGGCTTGACCTCCCCGTGAATACTTTATCACTCTACCCTTTTGTTTCTTTCGTACGGCAGCAAGTGTCGGGTCAGAATGTTGTTCTTGAACAACTTGGCTACACATCAGATCTTGCGGCGATTCAATAGTCACTGGGATGACACAGTTCGGAGCCTCAGCCATGGCTCGTGTTATCGTAGCCAAAGTCTGAGTAGCGTCATCTTCGGTGCATCTATACTTGGCACCAGGAATATTGCCTATGGTAAGGGCAAACAAAGGTTCTGGCATGACAACTGTGAGTGTCGTACCAGTGTAAAATGGAGATGCCACCTGGATACATGCCTCGGGGAACAATCTCACTGATCCATCAATAAGATTAGCTTGGATCTGCCGACCTGTGTACTGCTCAGGCCGAACTAGACTCTGCCTGACAGAGCAACTGAGGAACCATTGTCTCTCAGGACCTTCACAGGAATATCTCCCACAAACCCTGGCTGAACGAGGAATGCACTGTTGTAGTCAGATAGAAGCAGGGAGTCAGATGATGAGAAGAGAGTTGATAAGATTAAATCTCGGTTTCACAGAAACTACAAGACCATTCTCTGCATTGTTCTATATCGTTGAAAACTTAGCAATTAAAGCTCATATGTTACTGGGCTTAAGATCCATGAGAACTGAGAACATAACTATACTCCCACAAATGAATGGAATAGACTTTGATAATGAATTCATAGAGGACATACTTTCAGAGCCCTCACCGATTGGTAGAAGAGAGCCAAAAAGAATTGGTAATATTAAAGGCTTAAACAAACATACACAAACAGATGAGTGTATAAATCCACTTACACCAGCAACCCCATCCTCCAGAATTAGTGACCCAGATAACAGTACTGATTTATCAATTTTTCCAGCCCATCTCACTAATGATTTGGTTATACCACCTAATTCATACATGAAGGTTACCATAAAGAGCAAATTACGGAATAGTACTGTTCTTGTCTTAGAAGAATTATGTAAAGTAAAGGGATTGTCAGTAGAAAACGCATTATGTCATACGAACGACGAAGGGCTAACTCAGATATTCATTATCAATCACATGAATGGGGAAGTTCAGTTGAAGAAGGGAACTTGCATAGTTAATATTGAAAAATGTTTCGCACCTGTGAAGGAAATAAATATTGGTGGAGTAACAAGTGAGATAAAATCTACGGATAGAGAAAGAATAAAAGAGAATTTAATTCACTCAGGTGAATTTGACGAAGAAAATGATTTGTTAACCCTGCTGGAAACACACAGGGACACCGTAGCATTACCCGGAGAACAATTAGGGTGTACTAACTTGATTAATCACATGATTAATGTGCACCCAGAAACACCACCAATTTTCGTACCAGCTTATCGCATACCACACTCCCAACGTACACTTGCAAATCAGTATGTCGATGAAATGTTAAACCTTGGAATTATTGAGCCTTCAGTTTCTCCGTGGAACGCCCCCCTTTTCTTTGTGCCCAAGCGAAATGGAGAAATGCGTGCGGTAGTAGATTACCGTAAACTAAATAATCACACTATACCAGACAGATTTCCCATGCCCTTGCTAAGTGATGTTCTACAGAATATTGGTCCTGAGAATAATATATTCTCGACCATCGATCTCCTAAACGGATACTATCAGATTCCGGTATCTCAGGAGTCACGTAAATACACTGCCTTTTCAACAAACAGAGGCCATTATCAATATACAAGAATGCCAATGGGACTGAGGACAGCCCCCGGTACGTTCCAGCGTCTTATGAATTACGTATTGTCCGGAATTTTAGGACAAGGAATATTTGTTTATCTTGACGATATTATTATCGCAACGAAGAATATTAAGGATCATCTCAGGAAATTAGACTTACTCTTACAAAAGCTTAGTGATGCTGGTTTAAAAATTAAACTTTCTAAATGCAAATTTTGCTTTAAGGAAATAAATTTCTTAGGCCACAAATTAAGTTCTGATGGTATTCACACCACTGATGACAAAATACAGGCAGTGAGAGATTTTCCTGAACCCACTACAACTGACGAAGTTAGACAATTTTTAGGTCTGGCTGGGTACTATAGGTCATTCGTACCACAGTTCTCTCATATAGCCTTCCCTCTATTCCAACTACTCAAAAAAGATGCTGTATTCCAATGGGAAGAAGAACAAAAAAGGGCATTTAACAATCTAAAAATTAAACTAACAAATGCACCTTGTTTAGCATATCCGAATTACACGAAATCATTTCTTATTTGTACAGACGCATCAGTTAAAGGATTAGGGGTTGTACTGATGCAGGAAGATAAAAGAGGAAAGAATCAACCAATTGCATTTGCCAGCAGACAAACAAGAGGTGCGGAGAAAAATTATTGCACTACAGACTTAGAGGCACTTGCAGTGATTTTTGCATTACAAAAGTTTCGAGATTTGGTATATGGTTACGAAATCCACTTATTCACCGACCATAAACCACTGGTGGGTATGTTTAAAGAAAAACTCCTTTCTGGGAGGAGAGCAAGATAGAAATGTACAGTTGAAAACTACAATGTACAAATTCATTATATACAAGGTAAAATGAACATAGTAGCTGACGCATTATCTAGGAACCCGAACACAATTCAGGTCGCGGCGTTAGATCTCAAAGGAAATATCCCAAACCACGAGGATATCGCAAAGGCACAAAGACTTGACCCAGTATGGTCAAAAGTAATATACAAGTTAGAAAGTGGAGATGACATACAATTACCCAAACTTCATGTCCCACTTGAACAATTCACAATGGTCAATAATACATTATACAAAATTAACTCTAAACAACCAAAACGCCAAAGAAATACTAACCAGTTGGTAGTACCTAATGACATGATACCCCAAGTATTACGAATGATACACGACAGCCCACATGCAGGACATCCTGGAAAGGATAAGACATTCAACCAAGCCCAGCTATTATATTACTGGCCTTCATTACGAAGAGATATAAACAATCATATAGACAGATGCGAATCATGTGCAAAACACAAAGGATACCCAATCACACCTGCACCGATGGGTAATTACCCAGTACACATCAACCATGGGACGTTGTCGCTGTTGATTTACTCAAGATGCCATTATCATACAATAATAACCTATACTTATTCGTAGCAACGGATCATTTTTCCCGTTATGTCATTTTAGCTCCAATTAAAGATAAGACGGCAGAGACCGTAGCAAAGGCAATAACAGATAATGTAATACGTCGCTTTACTACCCCAAAGGTACTAATAAGTGATAATGGAGGAGAATTTAATTCTGAGATCTTACAAGAAATATGTAAACAATACAACATCAAAAAGGTTAACGTTTTGGCCTATCACCCAGCATCGAATGAGTTGGTAGAGAGACAAAATAAAAAGGTATTAGATGTGCTACGACACATTCTCAGTGAAAATTATGCAAGCTGGGATGATTGGATTCCCAGAGTAGAGGCCTCCATTAATGGGTCTATAAATAAATCCATTGATGACACACCACATTTCATTATATATGGCACAGATAAAAAATTACCATATGAGCTCCTAGAAGGTGACAGCATGCCTATATACAATTACGATGATTACTCTAAACTCCGTTTACGTGAATTCCAGGACATTCACAAAAGAGTGAAAAAACAATTAACGATGTCCAAGGAAGAAATGACGGAGGCATTTAACAAGAAGGCAAAAGATTCACCTATCAGCTTAGGAGACATTGTTTACGGAGTCATTCATACGAGAGACAATAAATTATCCCCAAAATTTGAGGGCCCATACAAAGTAATTTACATAAAAGCAAACAAAGTTTTAATTAAGTCACTTTCAAGTGGCCAGGAAAAACAAGTTCATATTGATCATTTAAAACGAGTTTCAAGGGAATTATCACATAATTATTCAGCCTCGGATACAACCGAACAGGTGAACGTACCTCAAGAAACCAAGCAAGAACACAACAATGATTACAAAAAGAAATTAAGGTCATATACCAAACAATCGAACATAGGTGCAACTATTCCAATGAAATCTACAGTACATCATTTACGAGAATTAAATATCGATTTAAACTCCTTCTATAAATGAAATAACAGCCAACCGTAACGCACATCATCACTATCATCAACTACAGCTTTATAGGAAATTAACAGATTTTTTTTTTTTCGGTAGGTTACGATGAAGGGACTTATGCTATGGATTCTCCTATACATAGTAAGAGTATATGCGCACCTAGACCCCAAGCATATAGTACGACAAGGATGCCTCATAGCTCCAACGGCCACGACTACAATCGTCAAGGACGTCATGAGTACTGAAATAAGTCTAGATTACTTGTATGACTTACCTACTTATCTAGAAAGACTTGCGACGCCGATGCGAACTCTGGACTTCAAGATAGGGAATTATGTTTCACAAGCACATAACACCAAGGAAGTGGATGAAATGGTGAAGTTAGCGAAATGGAAACTAGAACAGGCGAAGTCAACTATGCTCGTCATGATCCAAGATCTCACATCTTATGGAACGGAGGTACTGAGCGACAGGAACAATATCACACGTACTCGCCAAAAGCGCGGTTTGTTCGATCTGGGCGGCGCAGTTCTTGGGAACATCTTTGGATTGGCTACAGAGGATGACCTTAAAGAAATAAACAACAAATTTAATAAGATAGCTCAGGTACTAACATACCAGGATAAATTCATCACAGGACAGAACTCAGCAATGAAGACAATTGTGAAAAATCTGAAACAAGCAGAAAACGTAGCTCTCGAGAGTGTAGATAAAATAAATGACTTAGAGGGCAACGTTACTCTTTTCCAGCACTTCTCCATCATCACAGAACATATTGACACGATTCTACTACAATTAGAGAACACTAGAGATCGTTTCAGGGCACTTATGCAAGGAATTTCGAATGCTGGTGATGGCAAGATCACAAATGACTTACTCCCAGTTCATGAGCTACGTCAGATAGTTAGTCAAGGCATACATAAACATAAATTGAAGCCATTGTTCCGCAGTAGGGAATTTATGCAATATTACCCGTACTTAGAAGCAACACTAACACCAACATCAGTGATAGTTCATGTACCATTCATCACTGAAGACCTGTTCACAGTATACCAAATACACCCCTTCCCCTATAGAAACAACAACACTTTGGTCATCATCAACATCAACACAGACACCGAACTCATCATGGTCTCCAAGAGACGAGACACTGTCACTTTCGCAAGTGAGTCAACGATTGAGCGAAAGTGCCGCACATCCTTACATGCTGTTCATCTTTGTCCTGCGTACATTTTCACGTTTCAGCCTACTGATACAGTCCCTTGTGAAATGGCTATCATCAGCAATAACAATATTCATCATCATTGCAACTTCACTTTTGCTCCAGATAAACTTGTACACCATCAACGCATTGGACACTCGCAGTTTTTTTATTTCCCTCATAACACGTCAGTTTACATAATCTGTCCAGATATACCACCATCTCATACATCAGCATCAGGATTATACATAGCACCAGACTACTGTGCGGTATTTACTCCATCCATGTCTACTTTTTCCACCATCAATCACTACGCCATTATCAACCATACACACAAACATTTCCACCCACTGCCTAATATGAACTTAAACATGAGCACAAATATTAAGCTGACTTCACCTAAGTTTGAAACTATGCAGCTGATCAATGAAACAATGAAGCCCTGGGAAGATTTGAGTTTGAGTATGTTCAACCCATATTATGTGTATAGCCAAGCACCTTCTGTCTTTATAATCGTCTGCATTGTAGTTGCAGTACTGCTGTTGGCAATGCACAGAATGCATGCAAGAATTGCTAATTTGGAGTCATTATTTAGTGGGGGGATAGTTAACATCACAGTTAACCACCCTGAATGAAGTGTATATATTTTGTATATAGTATTAATTATATATATTAAAAAAAAAATAATAATAATAATACAAAGAAGAATGTCCCATATATGACAGACCAGTACCATTATCTTTGAATGAAATATTAATAACTCTTACAATAATCTTAATTTTAAACTATTTTTATTCTTGCATGTATGCATTTCACTATAATATCCCAAGTACATACTGTATTACAGTTAAATAATTTACTTTAATGCATTTATTCAAATATGTATACAACTTATTTAAAATGTAATATTACTGAATAATCACTATTTACTATGAATAATATATGTATACAATATTCATACAATTATGTTACTTTTACAATATTATGTATTTCACTTAATTAGCTTATAAGTTCATTATAATGTGTATGTAGTATGTATTAATATGTTATAACTATTAAATGTCGATGGTACGCCATTTTCGCGCGGCCGAGCAAATGTAGGACTACATAATAAATAGATAGATAAATAGATAGATAGAGAGACAGATAGAAGCAGGGAGTCAGATGATGAGAAGGTGTTGTGTCTGCGAGAATCGAGCAGTGCTAAACATGCTTACACACTCTTAACACTGAGGAAAGCTGACGACAGCGGCCAGTAAGGAGATGATGCAGTTAGCTGTCAGCAGTCCTCTCGTGAACAAAGATCTGGTAACCACACACACATATACACACATACTCACACACAGGCTCCTTAAGCTTTCCATCCATGAGGAACACACGTGACACACCCCTGCTACACCAGATTTTAGGAGAGTTTAGAAGGAGACAAGCGACCCTAGAGAGAGGTCGAGACGGAGATTAGCCTTAGAACAGAGAGAGAGAGAGATAGCGAGACAGGGAGGTAGCTACCCGGGACTTATACTCTTTCCGTGTGAGAGACCTGTTTAATATTTCCAAGACAAATAAAAATAGTCCCATACTATTCTTTACCTCTCCCGTCACTACATGACATCTGGTGGGGAAGCTACTACAAGATATAAAAGCCGCTTGACCACAAGCCTAAAATATACTTCTCTACAAGTAACTACAAAGTCTTTATGACACTGTCACCTGTGGGAGGGCCCGTGGAGGAAGCAGCTAGCCACTGATTAGGCTGGTGAATAAATGATGCGGCAAACATGGTGCCCCGAGAACTTGATACTTGAGGGGTCGTACTCACTGCCTGGGGAGATGGGGCATTGGCCATCTGTGGAGGGGGGTTCACTGTCGCTGTGGGACTAGAGAACTGTGGGGGAGTACCTGTACTGGTAGGGACGTGACCACCGTGCTGCTGCTGAGGAATGAAGGCTGCGTTCGCCTCCTGCCTCCTATTCTCCTGAGCTGGTGCTGAAAAGGACAGTCCCGATGGTCAGTTGCATGGCTGATACTGCTGCTGGATAGGGTACTTGTTGTACCTCTTCCACTCAGGTTCCTGAGTGTTTTGCCCCTGGTTCTTCCTCTGCGGTTTTGGACCTTGGCCATTATTCTGAGAATGGCCTTGTTGCTGGGGTTCAGTCTGAGACGGTTTCCCAGATTTATCAGGTTTCCTGTTCCAGGTATGCTGCTTGCGAGTTTGATACCCGTATGCAGTGAAGAATGCATCAGCCTTCTTCACCATTTGGCTAGCATCTCTTACCTGGCAGATCTTAAGCTGAGCCATAAGTTCAGTAGGCCACGACTTTTCTAGCTGCGTGCACAGCATAAGGTCAATTATCCCCTCACGCGTGGAAGAAGTTTCATCTTTCTCCATCCACTCATCTAAGTAAGCAGTAAGCCGGTCAAGAAACTGAACAGCAGTCTCTTTTTCCTGTAAACGCGCCCTCATGAACTGACTCTTGGCGTCGTCAACTGTGAGATCGTACACTTTGACGAGTGCAGCCTTCATCATCTCATACGTGAGATTGTCTCCACGAATTCTGTGGAGAATATCGAGGGCAGGGCCCTCAAACAGGCTAAGAAACTGAAGCCACTTAGCTGCATCATCCAGCTGGTAAAGTTGAGCCATGTCTTCAAAACGAGCTATGTATGGCTTGATTAGCTCGCCTTCCTTGTATGGGGGAAGCTTGATGTGTGGGGTCGCCATAATATGTGTAGGGATAGCGCTCGTGGAGCTTGGGCCAGCTGCATCATACGTGTCTGAAGCCAAGGAATCTCGCTTGAGCTTCAACATTTAGAATTCATGTTTTTCGCGTGCTTATCGCTCCGCACGTTCGTGTTTTCGTTCTCTCTCTCGTTCCTCATGCTGTTCTCGCTCATGTTCTAACTCGAGTTCTCGTTGTTTTCGCTCGTGTTCTAACTCGAGTTCGCGTTGTTTCCGCTCGTGTTCGCGCTGTTCTCGCTCGTGTTCTCGCTGTTCTCGCTCGTATTCGCGCTCCTTTTCGTGTCCCTCACGCTGCATTCGACGGTCTTCACGAGCATCATTCTCGCGTTGCTGCTCGTAATTAAACCGAGACAGGACAAAGTCCTTTATTTTCTCCGGATCCGTAAGCCCCATATCTTTAGCTTCCTGTATATAGACGCTGGTAGACATGATGCTAACTCAATCTAAGTAAACTAGCGACTCAGTACTGACTGCAATTTTGCAAAGAAGGATGCCAATAATCAAGAATAAAGAATATAGGCACAGGTTAGTGGTGACCAGTTTTATATAATTAAACTGGTAAGGAAAGAAAATTAAACAACAACTGACTGTGAAAACTATTACGCAAATTAATAGAACTGAATCAATAATCACCAGTAAGATAGTGCCTATAGACTTTAATGATAAATACCTAAGCATGAGTGAGTGAGTATTATCTCGTGAATAGCTTTAGAGCTAGGAGTTAATATCCTGGAATGAGGTCGCCAAATGTCACGGGGTTTTTATGAATATGCAATATTAAAGAATATTTATTCAATAACACTGAGAACAGGACAATGAATTGTCTTGTGAATCAAGCAATGATTACTTTATGCCGCCTTACTTCGCCGATTCTCTAATGACGAGAATTTATAAACTTTCTCAACCGTACACAGCAGAGACCAATTCCTCACAATTGCTGTCTGTCAGTACTGTTAGCCTCTGCAGAAAGTGGCTCCACCCCTGACAATCAATAACTAATGCTATTAATGATAACAGGTTCCTGCTGATGCATTAACTCCTGGTTGCACAACGGATTTTAAGCTTAATACAAAAGGACTGGCCTAAGTACCAGTTATGAATAGCAAGCGTTTATGCAAGCTAGGAGCTATAAGTGAAGTAAGGTCGTGGAGAAATAAAACACGAATTTACATTACATTAAGCTCAAGAAAAAGAACTGTTAAATTTACTGATTACAAAGATATAAATTTACATTACATTTCAAAATGAATTCAAAATAAGGAGATCACACTCACTCGCTCACTCAGAAGCTAACTCTTAAGCCTAGGAAAAACGAAAAGAAATACTGGTCAGAAAAGTGGACAAAGCTGATGACTGGGCGTCGTTGCTGAGGAAGGACGCTGCACACGCTGAACCTCTCGCCAATCACGCTAGTCAGGCGGAGGTTAATGTCGCGCACAAAGACGATCACTTATGAAATAGTGAAAAATCGTGGCGGTTAAACTGATGGATAAATACTGGGATTCCACTAGAATTCGCGGTTTCCCACCAAAGTTAATGTCACGAATTTATTCAAATATTTAATCGCGCCAACTCGTGACACCCAATTACCGAATTGCGAATGAGAATCCATTGTACGTGTAGAGAAAAGAACAGACACCAGAGTCAAATCTGTCCTTCTTTCACGATTTCTACGACTTTTCAGTATGTTGAGGTGTCTAACCCTCTAATAATCATGGCTGGAAAATTATATAGATTGGTAGACCTTCCCAGTCACTCCACGAACTCACCTGGGAAGTTTTATTCAGATGAATGAAATAATAAAGGTAAGTTAAGACACACACACACACACACACACACACACACACACAGACTGAATCTTGCGCAACGGTACAGGGCGCTATTCCCGTAAATGATAACAATATGCATTGCAGGATTGACTGGTTCCTGCTACTTGGCCAGGATGAACGAAAAAATAAATTTGTTAATCAGTTGAGACGGAAAATGTGTGGATGTGGAAACAGATATAATAGAGAGGGGTGAGTGGTTAGTCTTGTATGTTTTAACGTTATCATGTACTGTACGTATCCTGGAGTGAGGAAGTTTACTATGCGTGTGAGATGCTGCTGGTCTTGTACAGCATTTCAGGTTGTAACCAAGGAGTTAATTGTCTTTTTGTGTGACTAGGTTGGGTTCCTTGACACCTGACGAAACTTTCTATTATCAGACCTTTAACGACCTCTTTATCAAAGATTACACACACACACACACACACACACACACACACACACACATATATATATATATATATATATATATATATATATATATATATATATATATATATATATATATATATATATATATATATATCCATCCATCCATTATCTAATCCTACATTTTTTTTTATTTTTTTTTTATGTGTCCGACTCTGGACATATGCTTCACAGCCTGCTATCAAGGCCCAGCAGTCCTCCTACATACCAAACACCTCTACATGTCACCACTTCGGCGCTAACACCCACCGTCGATATTGAATACATGTCAGGGCTGTCTCATACAGGACTGGTGTATTGGTATCCTACATTGCCCCCATATATATATATATATATATATATATATATATATATATATATATATATATATATATATATATATATATATATATATATATATATATAAAATGTGTGTGTGTGTGTGTGTGTGTGTGTGTGTGTGTGTGTGTGTGTGTGGTAGGTTGGGGCGCTCACCATCCACTCACTCGATGTAGTGCTGCTGTCGAGTGTCTGCCCTTTCCTCTCCTCCATCCTTCTTTCCTTCCATCCTCTTCTGTCTTCCTTTACTTCATTCTTTCTTTGTCCTTCTGCCTACGGGTAACTTTACACTCCCTCTTCTGTCTTTCTTTCCTTCATTCTTTCCTTTTCCTTCTGCCTGTGGGTGACTCTACACTGAGTGACAAGCCAAATGGTTTCCTGTACACCAGGGAACCATTTACTACGCTGGGTGGTAACCACATAACCAAATTTTGGCGCCTGGTGGTTTAATGAGTAATTATTGCTCTCCAGTCGGATTGAGCCGGTGAATATTTATATCGAAGGGATGGTTGGGGCTGATTGCTCATGTAATGCCACTCAGGGATGAGTGAGTCTGGTCACTCTCATCTTAAATGTCGGGACTAACTGCTTAGGCCCGGGCTCCTACGCTCCTCATGGGGCAATGTAGGATTGGATGATGGATATATATATATATATATATATATATATATATATATATATATATATATATATATATATATATGAAGCCTCTGTGGTACAGTGGTAATGTGTATGTTTTCGTACACTGAAGAACGAGGGTTCGCTCCCTCAACTCAACATCTGCCTGTTTTGCTCTAGCAGGCAGATGCTGAGTAAAATCATCTTCATCGTCTTCACTTGCCGAACTTGTACTACAATACAATTCAATTTCACAGGAGTCAGTGCTTGAACTTGGTGCCGGTATTGTTTGTTTTCTACTCAGTCGTTTTACATTTCTTTTAGTTGTGGTAGGATCTAAGGATCCAATAACTATTTTTCTCTTTGTTCTCTGGTCCACTAAAATTTCTTGCTCCATTTGTTGCACTCTTTTCTCCTTCTCACACTTGTATCTCTTGAAGTCCTTACATTTGCAAGCTGCAATATCAAATAATCTGTCCAAAGCATCTTTTTGAAAAGCTTGTACTTTCTCTTGGTAAGTCTTAATGTCCTTCCTTTCTTTTCCTGGCTTTTGTAATATTTTGTATTTGTTGTGATAGCTTTTCAACATCTGCCTAACTCGTTCATCAGACACAGTTGGAATTGAAGCTCGCTGCCACACAGACTTCACCTTTGAAATGACAGCAACACTTATCTCAGAAAATGTTGGCTGCTTTTTAGAAGTCTTCAGATTTTGCCGTACATACAAATAATATCTCATTACATGATGATATGTTGGGAGAGAATTCATATTTAAATCATCTGGTGTCCCAAAAATGGGACACATACTTGCAAGTCTTGTTTCGTGGCAGGCCATCCTTTGAATCAAATCAGACCTTTCTGTAGGAAGCAGACAAGTAAAGACAAGTAAACATACATAAAATAACAGACAAGTAAAGACTGACTGACAGTGAGAGAAGAGGAAACATGTTGTGACATGGCATGACATGCTATCTGGGGAGGCAAAAGATATTAGACTACAGCACCGAGAAAATACAGACATTTATGTTGCCCAATAGTATATTTTCAACAATTAGAAGCGTTTTTGGGTCTACTGTGATTTTTAGAAATATTATGAAAAAATGGATATTTCAGGAAAATTTGTTTATAAACTGATGCTTTGGGGAGGCAGAAGATATTATTTAGTAAAGAGCAACTTTTTTCTGTATGTTAAGGAAGCAAACTTGAAAATATTTATAACTATTGCTATATGATTTATGCCCTGCTTAGTTTAGTTAAAAAGTCCAAAATGTATCATATATTTTCTTGAATTTTGCAAAGTTTGTGCACCTTGGGGAGGCAGAAGATATTGTTGTAGAAACTTGATATTTCACAGTATTTTTTTTCTCATGGGTACAAAACTTTTGAACACTATTGGATTTTGAATTTCTAAAAAAGTGTAAAAACGATCCACCCTATATATATATATATATATATATATATATATATATATATATATATATATATATATATATATACTGTATATATATATATATATATATATATATATATATATATATATATATATATATATATATATATATTTTCATGTGAGCAAGAAGGAACCAAAGGCCAGGAGCCCGGAAACCGTTCCTTTGAAGAAAAAAAACAAAAACAATACAAAAGAGAGCCAAATTCAAGATCCGTTCATTTTGAGATGCCTGGACACACTGCATTTGAATGACTGAAGATCATAGGAAGTAGGAAATACAGACAGAGGGAGACAGTTCCAGAGCTGACCTGTTGCATAAATGAAGGACTGGGAGTGACGGTTAACTCCTGCATTAGAGTTGGAGAGAAAAGGGATGAGAGTTTGTTGCTAGACGGGTGCTACGCACCCATCGTAGAGGTGGAGGGATGCATGCAGGCAGTTCAGAGGAGCAGTGACCATTGAAGTAGCGATAGAAAAGAGATAATGATGCAACAGTGCGGCAAAGAGACAAAGGTTGAAGGGAGTCAGTAAGAGGAGGAGAGTTGATTAGACGAAAAGCCTTTGACTCCACCCTATTGTGAAAAGCTGTATGTGGGGAGCATCGCCACACATGAGAGTTGTACTCTACACAGGGGCGAATAAAACCCGTGTATAAAGTCAACAGCTGTGCAGGTGTAAAGAAGATAAGGAGTCGACTTAGCGCACCTAATCTCTTAGAAGCATTCTTTACAAGAGATGCAATATGGTCTTTCCAAGATAAGTCCCGAGTGAATGAAACCCCAGGCATGTTCAAGGATGATGCAGGATTGAGCTGAATATTATTAAACATTAGTGGGTACTCCTGTGGAATAATGTGTCGGGTTGATAGGTGCAAAAACTGAGTTTTTGATACTTTAGAAACAACAAGATTATTTTTACCTCTGTAAGAGATACGAGCCAAGTCAGACATTAGGTGTGCCATAGCCTCATCCCTTGTTTGTTGAACTAACTGCTGAGATGGACGTTGCGGGAACTGAATGGAAAGGTGAAGGGTGGAATCATAAGTGTACGAGTGGATAGGGTTAGATGTAGAGCTTAGCAGGTCATTGATGAACAAAAGGAAGAGAGTTGGTGATAGGACACAGCCCTGAGGAACACCACTGTTGACAGATCTAGGAGAAGAACGATGGCCGTCTACAACAGGAGCTATAGAACGACCAGAAATGAAGCTAGTGATGAAGACATAGATAGAAGGATAGAAACCGTAAGAGGGTAGTTTGGAAATTAAAGATTTATGCCAGACTCGATAGAAATCCTTTGAGATGTCAAGTCCGATGGCAAAGCTTTCGCCAAAGTCCCAAAAGAAGGATGACCAGGAGTCTGAAAGGAAGGTGAGAAGATCGCCAGCGGAGTGCCCCTGACGATACCCGTACTGACGATCAAAAAGAAGGTTGTGATAGGAAAGATGCTTTAAAAATTTTTCTGTTCAGAATTGATTCGAAAACGTTTGAGACACAGGATGTTAAAGCAATTGCACGATAGTTAGAGGATTGGGAATGGTCACCCTTCTTTGGGACTGGCTGAATGAGAACAAACTTCCAGTGAGAAGGAAAGGTACAAGTTGACAGACAAAGGCGAAAGAGTTTACCTAGGCATGGTGTAAGCACAGAAGCACAGTTCTTGAGAACAACAGGTGGGACTTCATCAGGCCCATATGCCTTGTTAGTACTGAGGCCTGTGATGGCAGAAATACATCAGATGAAGAAATTTTAATGTAAGCCCTGATGTAATCTGAGGGGGGAAGTGATGGAGGAACAGCACCGGAATCGTCTAAGGTGGAACTGGAGGAGAAAGTCTGAGCGATGAGATCTGCTTTATTAGTAGTAGACATAGCTACAGAGCCATCAGAGTAGAAAAGAGGAGGGAAGGGTGGTGAGGTAAAGTTGTTAGAAACGTTTTTGGCAAAGTGGCAGAAGGAGCAGGAAGAATTCGAGTTGGAGAGTTGAGAGCATTTAGTACGGATGAAATTATTTATAGCAGAGCAAAGAACAGACTTAGCACGATTCCGGGCAGAAAAATAAACAAGATGTGATTCAGGAGTGGGTTGGCTCTGGTACCTTTTATAGGCCCTCTCCTTGTTGCAGACAGCATTAGAACAGGCGTGATTAAACCAAGGCTTTCTTGCATTAGTCATAGGATATCAGATGGGAATGTATGCTTCCATGACCGAGAGGATAACCTCCTTAATGTGCAAGGCACACTGAGATGGCTTCCGACCATGGAAGCAATAATCATTCCAGGGAAAATCAAAGAAGTATTACTGAGGGCCTCCCAATCTGCAGCTCCAAAGTGCCACAGCCAACGCGTCTTTGGAGGGTCCGCTGACCGTACCGGAGCGTATATATATATATATATATATATATATATATATATATATATATATATATATATATATATATTTTTAATAACAGAACGGAGGAAGGAAAAATAAATGGAGGAAAAAAATAATCCATACACCAGATTACTGGTGTCCTCTGTTCATAAAATATCTGTAACAGTTAGACTTGAACAGTTGTAGGTTGAAATTTGGAGGAAAACACAACAGCCACCTTTGGCTTTGAAATGAGTATAGAGCAAGTAGAAGGAAACAGAAAAGGGTTTGCTGCCAGTTGCCTCAGACAGCTGAGTCTCAGTTAAAAAGAGAAGGTGAAGTGTAGAAGAGGAGAGTTGGTGTTCAACAGAGACAAAGTATATAATGTACAGAGAGAGAGAGAGAGAGAGAGAGAGAGAGAGAGAGAAGGAGGAGACTGTAGCATCAGTCGAGCAGGGCAGTACTCTCAAGGAGGGTGGAAAGCTGATGACAGGGAGAGCTGGAGCTCCCGTTTCATCAGCCCTCGGGACTAGTTCCTGACCATCCCTCTTTGCTGAACTATTTAAGTGTTTCAGTAACACAGAGAGTAGGCCAGTATGCTCTCCAATACATGTTTCTCTAACTGTGAACACCAATCTACATGCACAGTACACACTACACTTCCTTTTCATAATTAAAAATATTTAATTGCGCATATTAATGATGCCTTGGTGTCCCCGGGGGGGGGGGGGGAGGATCATAAATGCCCCCATCATCCGCCGCTCTCCCGGTAACGATCCTAAGAGTTGCCTGGAACCACTGTCTCACTCACTTCTTCATTTCTGCAACATTCGCGACCTTTCCTCTACCTTTATCTCTGTTGAACACCAACTCTCCTCTTCTACACTTCACCTTCTCTTTTTAACTGAGACTCAGCTGTCTGAGGCAACTGGCAGCAAACCCTTTTCTGTTTCCTTCTACTTGCTCTATACTCATTTCAAAGCCAAAGGTGGCTGTTGTGTATATATACACAACGACTTACCTTGCTCATGCGTTCCTGAATTTGATTCTTCTGAATTCTTTACTCTCTGGCTTCGGCTCTTCTGTCATTTTCTGACTAAATATATCTGCATTGTTTACTTATCCCCTAATTCTACTGACTATCAAAAATTTGTCGACTATCTTACTTCTACGATGGAACACATTCTATCCATTTCTCCTTTCTCTGAAATCTCCATTCTAGGAGATTTCATTGTTCACCATCACCTTTGGCTCTCCTTTCCTTTCACTGATCCACCTGGTGAACAAACCTACATCTTTTCTATCCTTAATGACCCAGAACAGCTTGTATAGCACCATACCGCTATCCTTGACCGCCTTGGAGAGAGCTCCAGCATACCTGACCTCTTCCTTACAATTAATCCTGCTTATGCTGTTAATCTTTCCTTCCCGTTGGGCTCCTCTGATATCAACCTTATTACCTTAACTTGTCCTGTCGCTATGGTATGGCCTGTGAACCCTCTAATGAAACGTCGACTGTGGCACTTTGGAGCTGCGGCTTGGGAGGCCCTCAGGCAGTACTTCTTTGATTATCCCTGGAATGATTATTGCTTGCATGGACGGGAGCCATCTGAGTGTGCCTTGCGCATTACGGAGGTTATTCTCTCAGGCATGGAAGCATACATTCCTTTCTCATACCCTTTGACTAATGTAAGAATGCCTTGGTTTAACCACGCTTATTCTAATGCTGTCCGCAACAAGGAGAGGGCCTATAAAAGGTACCAGAGCCAACCGATCCCTGTATCACATCTTTTTTATGTTTCTGCCCGGAATCGTGGTACGTCTGTTCTTCGCCCTGCAAAAAATAATTTAAGCTGTATTGAATGCTCTGAACTCTCCAACTCGAATTATTCCTGCTCCTTCTGGCACCTTGCCAAAAACCTTTCTAACAACTTTACCTCATCATCCTTCCCTCCTCTTTTCTAATCTGATAGCTCTGGAGCTATTTCTTCTACTGATAAATCAGATCTCTTCGTTCAGACTTTTTCCTCCAATTCCACGTTAGATGATTCCGTTGCTGTTTCTCCATCACTTCCTCCCTCAGACTTCCTCATGGCTGACATTAAAATTTCTTCAGCCGATGTATTTTCTGCCATCACTGGCCTCACTACTAACAAGGCATATGGGCCTGATGAAGTCCCTCCTGTTGTCTTCAAGAACTGTGCTTCTGTGCTTACACCCTGCCTAGAAAAAGTCTTTCGTCTTTATCTTTCAACTTTTACCTTTCCTTCATGCTGGAAGTTTGCTCTCATTCAGCCAGTCCCAAAGAAGGGTGACCATTCCCAAACCTCTAACTATCGTCCAGTTGCTTTAATATCCTGTGTCTCAAAAGTTTTCGTGTTTATTCTGAACAGAAAAATTTTAAAGCATCTTTCCTATCACAACATTCTTTCAGATCGTCAGTATGGGTTCCGTCAGGGACGCCCCACTGGCGATCATCTCACCTACCTTTCAGACTTCTGATCATCCTCCTTTCGGGACTTTGGCTAAAGCTTTGCCATCGGACTTGACATCTCAAAGGCTTTCGATTGAGTCTGGCATAAATCTTTAAAATCCAAAACTGCCCTCTTATTTCTATCCTTCTATCTGTGCCTTCATCTCTAGCTTCCTTTCTGGTCGTTCTATAGCTGCTGTTTTAGACGGCCATCGTTCTTCTCCTAGATCTATCAACAGTGGTTTTCCTCAGGGCTCTGTCCTATCACCAACTCGCTTCCTTTTATTCATCAATGATCTTCTAAGCTGTACATCTAACCCTATCCACCCGTACGCTGATGATTCCATCATTCAGTTGTCCATTCGTTTCTTGCAACTTCCATCCCAGGAGTTACTTCAACAAACAAGGGATGAGGCTATGGCAAACCTAATGCCTGACTTGGTTCATATCTCTGACTGGGGTAAAAATAATCTTGTTTTTAATGCATCAAAGACTCGATTTTTTTTTCTTTTTTTTTTAATGCGAGGAAGAAGGAACCAAAGGCCATGAGTCCGCAGTAACAGTTCCCTCCAAGAGAAAAACAAAATACAATAGAGAGCCAAGTTTAAGATCCGATCATTTCAAGATGCCTGGACACACTGCGTTTGAAAGACTGAAGATCATAGGCAGCTGGAAATACAGACAGAGGGAGACAGTTCCAGAGTTGACCTGTTGCATAAATGAAGGACTGGGAGTAACGGTTAACTCTGCATTAGAGAATTGGGCAGAAAAGGGATGAGAATTTGCTGCTAGACGGGTGCTACGTGCCCGCCGTAGAGGTGGAGGAATGCATGCAAACGTTCAGAAGAGCAGTGACCATTAAAGTAGCCATCGAAAAGAGATAAAGATGCAACAGTGCGGCGAAGAGACAGAGGTTGAAGGGAGTCAGTAAGAGGAGGAGAGTTAATGAGACGAAAAGCCTTTGACTCTACCCTATATATATATATATATATATATATATATATATATATATATATATATATATATATATATATATATATATATATATATATGTCACTCCCCTCTCGTTCCCAATGAGGTTAAATCCAAAAATCTTGGAAGATAAACAACGGAGGTTTATTAGAGGAGAACTGTACAGATGTACTCCATTTGGCGTCCGGCCCCCAACTGATTGAGGGCCGAGTGCGAAGGTGAAAGCTGGCTGGTGCTTGCACTGCAATTTACGAAATCAGCTGACACCCGCATAGTTGATCACGTACACAGGTTTAGGATTATGAATGTGTGGTTATATAGGATTGTCAGAGTTACATAGCATGGTTACAATAATATAGCAGTCACGATAATACAGTATGTTTACAATACTTCCCCTATTAATGAAAATGGTGTCTCCTGACACGGTGAGGCATTGCTATACAGTGGATTAATATATATATATATATATATATATATATATATATATATATATATATATATATATATATATATATATATATATATATATATATATATATATATATATATATATATATATATATATATATATATATATATATATATATATATATATATAACTATTGAAGGGGGGGTGGCTTTACTAGATATATAAGTACTTGGTGTGATAATGATGATAAGGTAGAACTATCCAATAGAAGCTGCAGGAATGAAAAGAGATACTGTATATACAGTACATGGCCATGTGAATAAAGTAAGAAATCCAGCATATGCAAATTGAATAATAATGTGTATACAGTGGATATATTGATGTATATAAATGAGATAATGAGACGTATTTCTAGCAAACACACAGTTCTTCAGTTACCATCCCACAAAAGTTGAAGTCCATTGTACATAGATACAGTAACGTGTACCTTTCCTTCTTGCTGAAAATTTGCTCTCATTCAGCCAGTCCCAAAGAAGGGTGACCACTCCCAACCCTCCAACTATCGTCCAATTGCCTTAACGTCCTGTATTTCAAAAGTTTTCGAGTCAGTTCTCAATAGAAAAATTTTAAGGCATCTTTCCTATCACAACCTTCTTTCCGATCGCCAGTACGGGTTCCGTCAGGGACGCTCCACTGACGATCTTCTCACCTACCTTTCAGACTCCTGGTCATCCTCCTTTCGGGACTGGCGAAAGCTTTGCCATTGCACTTGACATCTCAAAGGCTTTCGATCGAGTCTGGCATCAATCTTTAATTTCCAAACTGCCCTCTTACAGTTTCTATCCTTCTATCTGTGCCTTCATCGCTAGCTACCTTTCTGGTCGTTCTATAGCCGCTGTTGTAGACGGCCATAGTTCTTCTCCTAGATCTATCAACAGTGGTTTTCCTCAGGGCTCTGTCCTATCACCAACTATCTTCCTTTTATTCATCAATGACCTTCTAAGTTGTACAGCTAACTCTATCCACTCATATGCTGATGACTCCACGCTTCACCTTTCCATTCGGTTCCCGCAACGCCCATCTCAGCAGTTACTTCAACAGGCAAGGGATGAGGGTATGGCACACCTAATGTCTGACTTGGCTCGTATCTCTGAGGTAAAAATAATCTGGTTGTTTTTAATGCATCTAAGACTCAGTTCTTACACTTATCAACCCGTCAAAATCTTCCACAGGTATACCCACTAATGTTTAATAATATTCAGCTTAATCCTGCATCATCCTTGAACATGCTTGGGTTTCATTTACTCGGGACTTATCTTGGAAAGATTATATTACGTCTCTTGTAAAATCTGCTTCCAAGAGATTGGGTGTGCTAAGCCGACTCCGTTCTCTCTTTACCCTTGCACAATTGTTGACTCTATACAGGGATTTTATCCGCCCCTGTGTGGAGTACAACTCTCATGTGTGGGGAGGCTCACCACACACAGCTCTTCTCAATAGGGTGGAGTCAAAGGCTTTTCGTCTCATTACCTCTCCTCCTCTTACTGACTCCCTTCCACCTCTGTCGCTTTGCCGCACTGTTGCATCTTTATCTCTTTTCTATCGCTACTTTAATGGTCACTGCTCCTCTGAACTGTCTGCTTGCATTCCTCCACCCGTACGACAGGCACGTAGCACCCGTCTAACTGTAAACTCTCATCTCTTTTCTGCCCAGCTCTCTAATGCAAGAGTTAACCGTTACTCCCAGTCCTTCATTTATGCAACAGGTCAACTCTGGAACTGTCTCCCTCTGTCTGTATTTCCTGCTGCCTATGATCTCCAGTCTTTCAAACGCAGTGTGTCCAGGCATCTCGAAATGAATGGATCTTGAATTTCGCTCTCTCTTGTATTTTGTTTTTCTCTTGGAGGGAACTCTTATTGCTGGCTCATGGCCTTTGGTTCCTTCTTCCTCGCATAAAAAATAAAAATAAAAAAATAAAAGAACACATGGAATAGTGATAGTTCAATTGTGGAGCACACAAATATTGTCAGGATGAAGTTTTATACAGAGAGAGAGAGAGAGAGAGAGAGAGAGAGAGAGAGAGAGAGAGAGAGAGATGTTGTCATCTTCTTTTCCTTATGTCTTTCTCGTGTCTCTCTTATTATCTATTTGCTTGTGTCAATAATGTCAGAAGTGAATATTGGCCCACGTTATTTTTACGCTTTTAGTACTGTTCTAAATATTTTCTAGTTGCTTTTTCTATGCTACTAGTGTGATAAATATCTGTCCTCCCGTTCTCTACTATTGTTATTTTTCTCACTATATCTCATTAACTGTTTCAGTGTAGTTAGTGTACTCTTTCACTTGTCATTACAATTCCTTCTTTTTTTTTTTTTTTTTTTTGCCCCCAAATCAGTGCTTCGAAGGCTTGTGATTGATCTTTAGACCACACGAAAGGCGCATTTCTCTTTAGCAGCTGAGTCAGAGGAGCTGCGATCCGTGCATATCCTTTGATAAATCGTCGGTAGTAACCGCTCAACGCCAGAACTCTCTTTACATCATCTGTATTGGTAGGTTCTGGGAAGTTGATGACCGCCTTGATCTTATCTTCGGTGGTATGAATTCCTTCAGCATCAACTACATACCTTAGGGATTGAATTTTCTTTCTAAGGAAGTCACATTTACTAAGGTTAATCTTCAAACCAGCCATTTGAAGGCGTTCAAGTACTTGTTGAAGCTCACCACAATAATGTCATCTAAGTAAGTAAAAAGAGAGTGGCCAATCATGCCAATGAAGACTGAATGGATATGTTTCATGAATACTGAAGGGGCATTCCTTAATCCGAAAGGAAGACTCTTAAACTGACAGTGTCCAGAAGGGTGCTAAAGGCTGTTACAGGGCGAGATGACTCTTCCATTTTTACCTGCCAGTAACCACTGAGTAGGTCTAGGGATGTGAAAACCACGTTGTTTTCACCAATGTGACTCTAACAAATCGGTTAAGACTGGCAATGAAAAACGATCAGGAACGGTGACAGACTTTACGATAGTCCACTACTGGTCGAAATTGGCCGCCCTTCTTTGGAACTAGGACAAGTGGGCTGTTCCATGGAGTGACAGAGGGCTCAGTAATGTCCCGATCTAACATGTTTTGTACTATCTCGTCCTCCTCTTTTCTCAAGCTGTGAGGCAGTCGATACGCCGGTATGTATGTTAACTTAGTACCTGGCACTAAGTCTATGTAATGCTTAACCCCTACACCGCGGGCTTGTCTACCAATGACTTGCGTGTGCTGCGGGGTTATTTGGGCTCCGAGAGACTCTCAAAAAATATTTGCCAAAAATCAGTTATTAGTCCTGGAATAATAAAATTACATATGCTTATGGCACATACCTTCAGCTTTCTCCTGGAATGATTGTTGAGCCTTCGTCGGTTACCGTAGGACTTGTGGAGACCTCTGAAGTAGGGTAACGAAGTCTCCACTTTACACTTCCCGACATCCCGTAATATGATTACCACAGCCAGATACTAACACTATAAACACTATTCTACAATTTTCAAGTAGTTTGGGATCCATACTAAAAAAAAAAAACACTGTGAAAGCAATGGAAATTACGAGCGCGTCTGATCGTCGCACTGGCACTAGTTCGCTCTTGGTAGTCTGTCATTTATAATTCATAAAACCCCTCACACTTTATATTTCTATTACTATATAACACTTATATATATCTACAGTCTTTATCCATAAGTTTCCTTCAGTAGTATTAGTTTATTGTCACTGTAGGGATTCAATTTCTTTCAGTAAAATACGTAGCATTCACTTTCTCGTCCTGTATACTGGCATTGAGAGTGAATGTCACTTTCATCTTCACTTTCATAACTCATAGCATTCAGACATGCTAGAGTGAAACTTTCACTTTCATTACTCCTACGGTATATACTCGTATTCTTATAATACTACTCATTTACATTTCTATTTACGTTCTCTATTTTATTTACGTTATTTACATTTCTATTTTATTTACGCTGTGTTATGCACTGTCACTGTCACTTGAAATAACTTATAAAACTATTTTCCATTGTTCACGTATATTTACATTCATTACTTTCACTTGCTGTTTACACATTATTTACACATTATTTACAATTCCACTTGCACTGTTTTACTCAATGGAAAGATCGTAGTCACTCTTTTATCAATTGTCAGCCCTTTACCTCTTTCCACACGAGGTTTAGTAGGGGGTAAAGGTCACAGGGCCATTTGCATGGGGGTGAAAAAAGGCCTTGAAGTCAGCAAGAAGAAACATACGTACTCTTGCTTCGGAAGATGAGAGTGAACTGATAACGGAGGACCAGCGTGGAGGCCTGCTAGGGGTTATTCAGAGTTACCAATATTACTTCTTGAAACAGCTAAGTCTAGCACTGATATGATTGGCAGGAAATCTAGACAATACATTATAAATTTGGTAGTTCCAGTGAATGTAAATATCACTTAGGCTTCTCCCTTCCCTCCTTACATGTATATTTATTACGAAAATAGATTAGAGGCCTACTTAGGAGATATATATTCAGAGCTACCAATGTTATATCTTGAAACAGCTTTGTCTTGCACTGATATGATTGGCAGGAAATCTAGACAATACATTATAAATTAGGTAGTTCCAGGTGAATGTAAATATCACTTAGGCTTCTCCCTTCCCTCCTTACATGTATATTTATTACGAAAATAGATTATACGGCATATTTCAAGGGGAAAAAAACAGCGAAAATTAGCGAACGAGTGCACGTGAGGTGTTGTCAGGTGATAATTAGCCAATTCCAGGTGTATGGCACTCTCACTTACCTTATTTCTTTCTTGTATATATTATTTGGTATAAGAATAGGACATAGGGCTTATTTCAATGGATGAAATCAGTGAAAAATTCCAGGGAAGATTTACTTAGCGTAGCACGGCTGGGCAGGCGAGAGGATAGGGTAATGGAGGGCGGTAGGGAGGGGAGTCAAGAACGGGGAGAAATGGCTAAATTGTCAACAATGGAAGGGAGTACAGATGAGATTAGGAGTGCTTACTAGTGTTGGACATTGGCAGTACTGATAGATGATTCAAGCCCCCACTTGGAAGCCCGGGTGAATTCAAAATAACACAGAATCACAAAAGCGACGCCCCGCGGTATGATCCCTTGCTCCCAAGCGTCACGAAAGTGACGCCCCGCGGTTAAGGGGTTAACCAAGTTTGTTCTTCCCATTGGTTTTCCGGGTAAGGCTACAACATCTCGAGAAGATTGCAATAGATTGACTAATTACTCTTCATGTTGTGGAAAATAGCCGGAAGATACACATGAGAGTAGGTCAGGTGAAAGAATCGTAGCAAATCCCTTAGAGTTGATGGTATTAACTCCAGGTGACTCATCATCATCATTTTTGTGAGGTATGGGGAATGGTATATCCTGGCACACCTTTACGGCAGATGGGTAAACCAAGAAGTCCCCAATCTTTATACTACTTTTAAGCTTCAGTGGAACATTAGTGATATTTAACAAGTACAGGCAACACAAGCTATCCTCCAACACACTACACAATGTTGACTCATAAGTTAAGCCATTCACACAACACGTCTTAGACAGTGTTAGTACATCCACTCATACTTTTGCACCCACGACACGAACAGAGACTTTGGTAAACTCATGCGGTAACAAAATTATGCACTGATTTGTTACTGCACGCCTCGTCTCCGCGCATTGTAAAACATCATTCAAACTATGTGAGGTAGGTAAATGAGACGTGTCTGAGTCGGCTATTGTGCCACTGTTAGAGGGGTTGTCATGATCCACTACTGAATGCTTAGAGGGTGTATCATTAGATGTTAATGAAATTGCTTCTTTACTCTCAGGTAGTGGTTGATTTACCTCTTTAGTCTTGGGTAATATTGGAATAACATCTATACTCTCAGGTATTGGTGGGGTCATGTGAAACTGAATGACCGAGTTTATTTGGGAGAGTACAGGACGTGGGTATTTCATTCTATATACTGGGAACCCTTTAATGTCTATACTAGCACAAGCACGTAATAGGGCAATTGATTGTTAAGCCATTGTCGGAAAGCCAGTAAGAGTATATGCTGGATTTCTGAGATCGTTCGTTACATGAAATTCTCCGGTAAAATGTGTTAAGGGTTTATCAAGTTGTACACCTCTAAAGTGACTCTTTCCTTGACCTTAAACTCTGAGCCATCCACGCCGCATAGGCGAATGTCAGGTGGTTAAAGGATCCCGACCTTTTTACTTGTTCCCCTCATGCTGTCTAGAGAGGTATCAGAGATCAGATTTACCATAGATCCTGTGTCCATGAAAAACGAGGTTTGTACCCTTTCACTCCATGCTAGAATAACTAAGCCTAAAGAAGTTATAGGCCCTACCTGGCGAATGGGGAGTTGATCTTCTGTTGTTACATTGCATTTTATTGGTATGGGCATATCTTTTGTAGTTACGTTACATTCTTCCTATACGGGCGCTCCTCTTCCCCCGACTGGCGGCTCTTAAGGTAACGACATTCCTCAGTGGAGTGAGTTGTACTGTTCTTGTGATATTTGCATGTAGGACGACTGGATCGCGAAGGTGTGCGTTGTCACCCCTGTGAGCGATGCCATCCTTGTTTGCGGCAGCAACTGGATTCTCAATGACCGGCGTTACCGCAGTGCCAGCACACAACCAAGGACTGTTTGCCCCGTCGCACACTAGACTGGTCGCGACCGCTGGCTGATGATCGGTACTGTGAGTGAGAATGAGTGCTAGGTTTCCCTCTCGCAGTCGGCCGTGAAAGTGGGTAATCCAATGAAGTAGCAGAAGTGTGAAATACTTTCGCAGTGCCGTCCGAGGAGTGATAGGCTGAGGTGCGAGCAGTGGCCTGAGGAGTGAGGTTTGATCCCGATCTTTCTTGTATTGCCTCTGAAATGTTAACAGTATTGTCTCCTGGAGTAAAACCAATCTGTAGGGCTATCTCCCACTGTCGGTCGTCTAACCAATTCATATACCTAAGGTAACCCAGCAAATCTCCAAAAGTGTCTAGTGTAAGCATAAGCTGCCCATGAACCTCAGTTAACCACTGAGTGTCACGGAACAACTGGAACATCTCAGAACTTGTAGCTTTCATTGCAGCAGCTGTCTCAAACAGTTTTGCATCTTTTATTGATATTTTCATATCCTCCCCCATTTCTTTGAGATTAGTTAAACCAATGAGAGATGCGGCATTAGAATGTTTACAACATAGCTGAATTAACTGCTGGTGGAATGCATCGAATGTTTGACAATCCTCGAAATGCCCGGCATGAATCGTTGCTCCTATTTGTTATCTCCCATGATGTAACTGATCCATAAGATAAAAGACTTTCAGGGGTTCAGTTGTGATTTGCCGACTGCAAATGTCTGTTTCGACCTCACAGAGGAAATCGTAGTTTGATACAGAGCTATCCTCCCCCAGTGAATTTTGGGCGGTTAGCATCGTCCAAATATAAGGACTGTGGAAGGGGGGCCAGATTCGTCATCACTGGAAGAGTGTGAGGTTGGGAAAGTTTGGAAGGAACTGAAATACTAGGTTGAGAGGTAGTGAAAGTAATGGTAGTTATTTGTGTTTGTGTCGGTAAGTGAGTTGTTGTAGTAGGAAGATCAGGGAAAGTGGAAGGAGATGGGGTAGAGGGAATTTTTACTGAGTCATTTAGAGAGGATGGTGTATCTGGATTTATTTTATCTGGAAGAATATTATCTGGGTTCTCAAGAATAGTAGTAGTAGTAGTAACAGCAGTAGTGGTAGTAGTGTGAGAGAGTTCAGTTGTAAGTGTTGTACAAGTTGAAAAAGGAGGTTTGTTATATGACCTTCCACTACGAAGACAAGTCAAGGTATCTACAGTACAACACCGGGATCTACCTCCTCACTTTCAGCCTCTAGTCGTTGGTAAACCGGAGAGAGATCAGTTCTTGGGAAGTTTGTCAAGTAAGAAAACTTATTAAAAATTATGAGAATGAAAATGTTTAATATACAATAAGGGGTCAAAGGAATGTGAAATATTTACAGTGATGCTGAAGGGGAATATGTACAATGAAGGCGAATATGAAGAAAATGATGGATGAGTGTGAAGGGTGAGGCTGGTGAGAAGTAAGGTAAATGTAGGAGATGCAAGACAGTGAATAAGGGCAATGGGAGTAAGGGGCACAATCTGTAGAGAAAATCCGTAGGATAATCACTATAGAAAGTCAAGGTATGAGCAGATGAAAAGAAACTATACATTTACACATACTGAATACCGAAGCGTTGCAGAATGAAGCGAAGTCTGGCTGGCTGGAGAAAACTTGAGAAGGTACTTGAATAGGAGGTGTTTGTCCCAGGGAGGGGAGGTAGGTGGTGGGGGAGAATGACGTCACAAGGGGAAGTCAGTCTATGAGATGCGACCTGGAGAGTCTAATGATCACCACCAAGATGTTGATTGGAGAAGCGATGATGAAGTAGTGATCAGTGAGAGGCTCACCACACACCCAGAGAGAAGAGTTGAGGTGGTGGGGGTTGTGTTGCAAGGCGACGTAGTGGGGGGACTGGCTGTTGGGCGTTTTCACTTGGTCAGCGGAGTTGAAAGTGGGGTGAGAGGGAGGTGGTTGGGGTTGTGGTGGGGTTTGGTGGGTAGTGAATTATTATAATTTTCTAAAACTGACTGTGGCCGGTGTCGGTTTAAACTTTGGTGGAGTACAGTAGGCGACACAAACACAGGGTAGGTGAACGTCGAGGCGTGAGGCAAGTGTGTTGACTGGAATTAGAATAGAATACCCGCACAAACAGTTTGGTTGTGTCACTGAGGAATCACTGTGTGGAGGCGATGAACAGGAGATCCATCCCACCGCTGCCACCAGTGTGTGCCACTCCCCTCTCGTTCCCCAATGAGGTTAAATCCAAAGATCTTGGAAGATAAACAAAAGAGATTTATTAGAGGAGAACTGTACAGATGTACTCCGTTTGGTGTCCAGCCCCCAACTGTTCGAGGGTAGAGTTTGAGGCTGAAAGCCAGCTGGTGCTTGCACTGCAATTTATGAAATCAGCTGACACCAACATAGTTGATAATACAGTATGGTTTTATATATATATATATATATATATATATATATATATATATATGTGTGTGTGTGTACATATATATATATATATATATATATATTGCTATGAAGGGGGCTTTGCCAGTTAGGTAGTCTCGTACCTTCGAGACGTTTCTGGTACCGTAAATTTCGGTACGAGTCGTCAGAGTTGCCAGTTTGCCTCGTGTTTGTAAGCATAGTTATTTCGTAAGTTATGCATTAATTTTTATGCTCCTTTTCTCTATAATGTTTTAAGTGATTGCTTGTTAAATTATGTATTTTAAGTTCGTATAGTTAATGATTTAGAGTGTTATGTAATATAAGACAACTCTAGAATATTTTGATGTCTCGTAGATGGTAACTGTTGTTGCTAGGGGCTGATGCAAGACAGTACGTCCTAGAATGTTGGAGAAGTGGACGTTTCTTGAACAATGCAAGCTTATATAAGGATGGGGAAGAGCTTAGTTAATCAGTCAGTTTGGAGTTTAGTCGGGTTATACGTCGGTTTGTGTGAAGTGCAGTCGGTTTTGGTGCAGTGTCAGTGTCAGTGAAGGTTGTATATTATTGGTACTTGTGATGACAGTGGCAAACAGTGACGGGTTATTGAAGTTTGTATATCATTGGAACTTGAGAAAACAGTGAAGTGTATTAAGTGTAATTACTGTCAGTGAAGATTATTTTCAGTACTTGTGTAATAAGTGAAGTGTTAGCAAGCATTAAGTGTACTAACTGTGAAGTGTTGTTAAACATTAAGTGTAACTGCAATCTATAAAGTGTGTATAGATCCAGTGCTTGTGAGAACAGTGAAGTTGGAAAGAATTAAGTGGAATTACTTGGAAAATAAAGACAGTGAACTTTAAGGAGCCAGTGTTTATTTTTGCCTCAGCTGATCTTGTGAACTGCACACCTAAAGGCTGACCATAAAAAGAACAACTCACTGGGCAACATCCTTCCTGTACTGTACTACTACTGTTGGAGCCTGTGGCAGTGTGGGACGAAGACGTAACAATATATATATATATATATATATATATATATATAAATCCCATTAGAGCCCAGTGTCCACAGTTTTGGACAAAACTGGGAATTTTCAAATCTTAACCCACCATGTCACGACGACGTATGGATATGTCACCACGTTTTGTCACGGTGACACCCGACGACGTATCCATATGTTTTACAATTGCGAGGTCTGTCATTTTCACATTTTCTTAGTTTCATGGGTGATTTTTGGTAGGCATATGTGGGAGACCTTCCTCTACCCAATGTCAGGCGGGGATAATGCCTGGCCCCACCTGACCCCCCCTCCCCATTTTCTCAGCAACTCACCTGTTAGGAGTGACCTGGCCAGTAAAGACATGTCACACCATGGTCTCTCCAGTGACGAAATTCAAGGCAAAAGTGATTCCTGAGGTGGAGGACAAAGGAAGAAACAAGCAAGAGGAAGAAACAAGTATAAGTGATGAGGCAGTAACGTCATAAACGAAGGTGCCACATGTTGATGTTTTGGGTGAGTGAACAACCCTTATGTCACCTATATTTTTGTCTGAAAACCAATATACTCCTGTACTACATATAAATTTGTACCAAATAAATAAATATCTAACCAGTTATGAATGGTTTGAAATAGGTACCCCTCTCATAGAAAACGTTTTCTCTCGAGCCTGGCCTGAGAGAACACGGTAGCAAGATAAAGGTACTCTTACTTCTACCGTATTTCTAAACTCAACTGAGCACTTACTCTCTGAATTTTCCATGTTTCTCATAAAAAGTGGAGGTTTTAGCTAAAAAAAAATACTTTCCTAAAATCTGCTGGGATTGGGGGGGGGTCATTGGTGAAAAATCTGCCGGGACGCGGGGGGTTAATAATGTAAGGAACCCCCTCGTAAGGACCTATGAGCTTCGCAACTATGAGCCGATAGGCAGAGGGTGGTACACTTAGTACCCTCCCAGTACGGTGCCTCGCCCAGCAGCTCTGGGATCCAGTGGGTTAATGACTGGCAAATCCTTCAGTTTCTTTAACCCATTGGAGCCCAGTGTCCACGCTTTTGGACAGAACAGGGAATTTTCAAATCTTAATAAAGTAGGGAACCCCCTTGTAGGGAATATGAGCTTCACGACCATGAGCCAATAGGTGGAGGGCAGTACGCTTAGTACCCTCCCAGTATGATGCCTCACCCAGCAGCTCCGGGATCCAATGGAATATAATATATATATATATATATATATATATATATATATATATATATATATCATTATCATTTCATCATCATCACCAACCATTACCAGTCCACTGCTGAAAAAAGTCTTCCCCCATCCTTCTCCACGGATTCCTTGACCGAGCCAATCTTTGCCACGTTTTCCCTTCAAATTTCTCTATCTCATCTCTCCACCTCCTGTCTGGCCTTTTTCTGCTAAGCTTACAATCTCTTGGCGTCCAGTCAATCAGCCTCTTGCTCCATCGGTTATCCTTTATTCATGCTACATAGCCTGCCCACCTTCATTTCTGTTTTTATAACATTTTACTTTAGTCTGCTCTCTCACCCAGGTTGTTCTTTTCCTGTCTTCCAAAAATATTCCCAACACTGACCTTTCCATTACTCTCTGAGAACGGATTAATTTATTTTCCATCGATTTTGTCAGTTTCCAGGTCTCACAATCATATCCCATAGCTAAAATTATACATTCGTTATATACTTTTCTTTTCATACAACTGGCAGGCTACTTTTCGTAATGTCTCTGTGTTTACCGAAAACTTCCATCCAACTGTAATACGTCTTTTTATTTCGCTATCATGATCTTCCGTTAATTTGAGTATTTGCCCCAAGAAATTGTACTCGACTTCAAGAATTTCTTCGCTTATTCTGATGACGTTCTTTGGTGTATGTGGATTAAACATTAGTTTTACTCCGGTTCATCTTTAGCCTTACTTTGAGACCTTCTCTGTTCAGGACATTTAACATTTCTTGCAATGTTTCTGCTGTTTCTGAGATTAGGACAATGTCATCTGCAAATCTTAAATGGTTTAGCTTTTCTCCCTCTATGTTCACTCCTTTGTTTTCCCAGTCCAGCTTTCTGGTAATGCTTTCTAGGCATGCTGTAAATAATTTTGGTGATATTGTACCACTCTGACGCACGCCTTTCTCAGTCTTAATTTCTTCCGAGTCCTCATGTATTTAACTGTAGCAAATCCCTCTTTATATGTGTTTTCGAGCAATTTTACAATGTTCTCATTCACTCCTTGTTCTCGCAATGAATTTATAATTGCTATGTGTTCCAATGAGTCGAAAGCCTTTTCGTAAGCAATAAAACCTAAGCACTGTGGTTTATTATATTCTGTAGTTCTCTCAATTAGCTGATTCATTGTGTGTAGATGATTAGGTGTCGAATACTCCTTCGGAATCCTGCCTGTTCACAAGGTTGGTTTTCCTCCAAGTTTGTTGTTATTCTGTTCGTAAGGACTTTAGCTATGAGTCTGTAAATGACTGAAAATAAGCTAATGGGTCATTAGTTCCTAATATCTTTTGAGTCACCATTTTTGTAAAGTAAAATACCTATTGCATTACACCATGTTTTGGGAATTTCTTCTTTTTTATACATGAGTAAATAAGTGAGCAAGCCTGTTTTCAACTTCTACTCCCGCATCCAACCCTAAATCTGTTACTATTCTATCTTCTCCCGGAGCCTTCCCTCTTTTCATATTTTTAAGAGAAATATTTACCTCGTCTGGTGTTACCTCAGGTATTTCACTTGTGTCAACTGAAAAGTTAGCTATTGGTACTACTGTCTTTGGTGCATACAGTTCTTTGTACAATACTTGAACTCTCTTCACCATCTTAGGTATCTCTGCATGCAATGACTTCACCGTTATTGTCTTTCAGTGATGTAATTTGTTGCTTTCCCAGTGCTACTTTATTTCGGACCTGTTTCAGACTTTTCTTTTTTTTGATAGTGTCTTTGATCTGATCCATGTTTCTCTTTCTTTTTTCTTCTCTTTGACACTTGTTGATAAGCTTATTTAATTCCGCTCGTTCTGTTTCATCTTTCTTTGTTTTTACTTTCATTTCCTTTCTTTTTCTTCATAAGCTCGAATGTCTTTTCTGAATACTTCTTACCTTTGATTGTACTGGGTTTTCCTACTACCTCTGCTGATTCTCCTGGCACTTTTGTTAGGCTGTCATTCAGTTCATCAATGTCACACTGAGCATTACTTAGAGCACAGGTGGGGAACCATTCTCCTACTAAGGGCCATTAGGATATTTTTAACATCATTCGCGGGCCATACAAAATTATCAACTTAAAATCAACTGTAGCCCAGTATATATATATATATATATATATATATATATATATATATATATATATATATATATATATATATATATATATATATATATATATTCTTTCGTGAGTTTATGAAATTACATTATGAATTGCCTCGCGGGTCTGATCAAATGGTCTTGCGGGCCTTATACGGTCCGGAGACCGGACGTTCCCCACCCCTGACTTAGAGTCTGAAATCTGTTCCTTACATATGAAAGGCTGCTTTGTTTTCGTTTACTTTTATTGGGCATATCCTTTTAACTTTAATAATCATCTTTCTTTCACTTCTGAAGTTGAATCCGGTCGTGCAACTCACCATTCCATCGTCACTTCCTATACATACGTTGTTGATAACTGTGACATTTGTGATCGTGTTATTCGTATCTGCTATAATGAAGTCGATTTCATTTTGTTTCTCCATTTGGGCTTCTCCAGATCCACTTTCTCCCTGTTGTTTTGTGAAAGAATGTGTTCATTATTCTCATGTTATATATTTCAGCAAAATTTACCAGCATTTCTCCTCTTTCATTCCTTTCTTCCACTCCAAATTTTCCCATACCCAACTTTTGCATTGATGTCTCCCATGAGTATAGTAACGTATTATGTGGTCTTTTCTTCTTCTCTAATCTGGGAGATGTCGTCATAGAATGGTTTGATTTCTTCATCTGAGCTTTGAGAAGTTTGTATTACTTTCAGGGTATATATATATATATATATATATATATATATATATATGTGTGTGTGTGTGTGTGTGTGTGTGTGTGTGTGTGTGTATATATATATATATATATATATATATATATATATATATATATATATATATATATATATATATATATATGTGTGTGTGTGTGTGTGTGTGTGTATGTACGTATGTAAGTGAGTGTGTGTATGTGTGTGTGTGTATATGTACGTATGTAAGTGAGTGTGTGTGTGTGTGTGTGTGTGTGTGTGTGTGTGTGTGTGTGTGTGAAATAATGTAAAACTTCATGATAACCGGTAATTTTGTTGTCGAGAAATAGGTGTTCTGCAGTATCCTAAGACAAAGAACATTTTTCCAGCGAGATTCCGCTGTATCTCTCCCTAACTCACTTATTTCTGTACAAGTACATAGCACTTTGGCGTCTTCGTTGTGCATATGTGTTTGCCATGATGTCCATTTTGTTTATTCTACGTTATCCCTAGATGATTATATTCGGTTTAGTTCATATTTTCTAAGCTAGAGAATTTAGATATATCATTCATTAATCCCTTCATTACCTACCCGTCGATAGGTAACAAACAATAAGCTATATTGTCCCCACTGTATTTAAGTGGCTGATGTCCATTTGCATGTTATTACAATAAACTGTGCACATCTGTGGTGATTAATCCATTTGCACTTGTGGGACTCCGTAATAATGAAGCGAAATTACTGTATTATTGGACAGCTTAGCATGATCTCACGTGCCTCTGACACAGTTTCTAGTGTAAAAGAACAGTTGCAGCAACTGTACAAACCGTCCCGTTAAATACATTGACGCCTTTTACGAGTATATGTGCTCTTGCAACAACCTGATGTTTTTTAAAAACTTAAGAGCGTTCCCTTGTCGTGAACGATTTAATTATTTTTAAATAGACCACCCAAGTCCGACACGTTTCCCATTCTCTGAATAAATAGCGCGCAGCCTTTGCAAGAATAATTTAACAGATGTCATGCTACTGAAGGGATTTAAGACACGTTTCCCATATGAATTTGAACCCTTCACTAATGTAACATGTTTTTAGTTTTCCTTATGATGACTTTATCGAATTTCCGTATTGCAGTCCTTTTCAAATCAAAATAACAGCATCTGTAGGTAGCAAGATTTATATATAAAGGACGACATCTAACTGAAATTGTTAAAGGTGTGAAAAATCAAACACATCATTATGGAAAAGAATCGTAAAATGAAGAGTATATAGCTACCCAGATATCTGTCTATGTCAAGACTTCTTATTTCCGTAAGAAGTTGTGTCTTGTCCTAATGGACGCAGGAACGATACCCAGCTAAATCATGGAACAGTTTAAGGATCTGAATTTCGTTAAATGCAGACATAACTGATCTACCTGAAGCCCCACCGACATGTAAAAAGCACCCCTTCAAACACCAGTAAACCAGTTCTGAAATGAGACAGCTCTTGCATGTATTCATATTGAGCAGTGGATGTTAGCGTCTAAGTGGTGACATGTGAAGGTCCAGTGGTTAGTTCAACCTTCTGCGGATCTCAACGAACGGGCTACTGTCTATTCCCAGTGTCGGAAATATTTTGACCCCATTACATTTTATAATTCACTTGAATTGTATTTATGCGACAGGTGCAGAGGTCCTTGTGACACTCAAAGTCCGAAAGATAATGTTCACAGAAGTATGATCCAACCAATAGTTTCACTTTTGTAGCAACTGCAGCTCTGGGGAAAGGCTTTTTTTTTTTTTTTCACATACAGTGAGACTTCCCACTCCTGGGACCATGCCATAAACCATTCTGACAGCTTTTTACTTAGTCTTTCCACTCCTCTGTTCTACAATGATGGCTGTGTAGCTGTTTCTTTTACTGAAAAAGCAAAACTCTTTGCACATACTTTCACTTCCAATTCCACTTTAGACGATTCCGGTGCTGTGTCTGCATCCCTCCTCTCCATTGACTTCCTCATGACTGACTTCAAATTTCTTCAGTTGATATATTTCCTGCCATTAATGGCTTCAGTACTAACAAGCTATATGGGCCTGACGCGGTCCCTACTACATTGGCCACAAAAACTGTGCTTCTGTGCTCACACCCTGTATCTAGGTAATTTTTTTTATATTTGTCTGTCGACTTGTACCTCTCCAACTAGCAGGAAGCTTGCTTTCAGTTCAGCCTGATCCAAATAGGGGTGACCATTTGCAACCTTCTCTAACTATCGCCCAATTGCTTTCAATATCCTACAATTCTAAAGTTTATTTTTTCTTTAATTTAGGCTGTGCAAAAAAAAAAAAAAAAAAAAAAAAAGCACATTTCCTGTCACAACCTTCATTCCAGATCGCCATAGTGTATGACATCCACCAAAAGGGACACGCTCCACTTATGAACTTTTCACTTTGATATCAGACTCCTGAATTTGTTATCCTCTTTTCGGGACTTTGTCAAAAAGCTCTGTCGTTGGACTTGACAACTCATAGGCTTTCTTCATCGAGTCTTGCATAAATGCTTTATAATTCAAACTGCCTTCTTAAAGTTTTATCAATTTCAATCTTTGCTTTCATCTCTTACTTCTTTCTCGTCGTTTTATACCTGCTGTTGTAGACGGCCGCCGTTCTGCTCTGTAGTGCTACCAATAGTGGATGTTTATCAGGGCTCTGTCCTATCAGCTTAATTCCTCTTCCTTCTACTCATCAATGACTTAAGCTGTACATTTAACCCTGTCCTCTCAAACGTCTCTGACTCCACCTCTTCACCCCTTTCCATTCACTTCTATTTCAGCACCTGTTTCAGGAAACAAGGGGAGCAAAACTATGGCACACCTAATGTCTGACTTGAGCAATCACATCTTTGATTGGGGTAAAAGTAATTTTCTTGTTTTAGTGCAACAAAAACTCAGTCCATACATCTTCTGACCAGTAAAAATCTTCCACAACAGTATACTCTGATTTTTAAAACAATCCAACTCAACCCCACATCATCACTGAACATACTTGGGGTTTCATTTTACAAAAGGAATATATCTTGGAGAGATCATATTACCTCTCAGTGAAAATTCTGCTTCAGAAGACGTTTGGTGAGGCTAGAAGCCGACTTCATTCCTTCATTACCCCTGCTTTTTTGCTGGACGTTTCACACACGCTTTATTTACCCATGTGTTGGGCACAACTCTTTTGTATGGGAAGGCTATCCACATACAGTTCTTCTCAACAAGGTGGAGTCAGAGGTGTTTCATCTCATTAACACTCTTTCTGTTAATGGACTCCATTCAACCTCTGTCTCTTCGCTTCACTGTTGTTTCATTACCTATTTCCTATCAAGCTAATGCAATAGTCATTTGCCCTTCTGAACAATCTCCTCACATTCTACTCCACTAATCCACGGAGGGGACGTATGGCACCAATCAAGGAGGAGAATCATCTCATCCACTGCATTCTGTTCCAACTCTCTAATGCATGAGTGCTACCTGCCAATCCCAGTCCTTGTTCATTTATGCCACAGACCAACTCAGGAACTGTCTTCCCCTGTCTGTATTTCCAGCTGCCTATGATCTCTATTTTTTGAAATGCAATGTGTCCAGGCATCTCCAAAATAGAACAGAGCTTGAATTTGGCTGTATGTTAATTTATTTTTTGTTCGAAGGAACAATCTTGCGGGCTTCGGGATGATGGCTCATAACTCCTTGCATAAATACAGGAAATAAATAAATGAATACATATACACACACATACACACACACACACATACACACACATATATATATATATATATATATATATATATATATATATATATATATATATATATATATATATATGTATATATATATATATATATATATATATATATATATATAAAGTGTCCGACTCTGGGCATAGGCTTCACAGCTCGTTCTCTAGGCCCAGTAGTCCTTCTACATTCCAAACACCTCCACATGTCACCACTTCGGCGCTAACACCCACTGTCCATACCTGAATACATGCTAGGGCTGTCTCATACAGGACATGGTGTATTGGTATTAGTGGGCACAGTATTTTTACATGTTGGCGGGACTTCCGGTAGATCAGTAAGAGTCTGATTTCATGAAATTCAAATCCTTAAACTGTTCCCCTGCCTCAGCGGGGATTTGAACCACCTGGGTCCGGTAGGACTGCAGGCCACGTCTCTACCGGGACTGGGCCACCGCTCAGTGTGTGTGTGTGTGTGTGTGTGTGTGTGTGTGTAATTCTGGGTGGTCAGGATCACTCGATGGTCAGTGATTGTCCTTTTACCCTCCCGGAAGGGGAACTTCTGAGAGCTCTCTGAGTCCAGATCAAGACTTCAGAACTGTGACCTTCACACACGCACACACGTCCCCTTGCTCCAGAGGACAATAACCACCTTCATCGGTAGCTAACAACCTGAGCCGAGGCGCGAACTCCCATCCACCAGTTGGCAGACGTTGCCACTGCTGCATGAGCGTGTGTGTGTGTGTGTGTGTGTGTGTGTGTGTGTGTGTGTGTGTGTGTGTGTGTGTGTGTGTGTGTGTGTGTGTGCAGCGTTTCTTGCACTGTCACCTCGTGGTCATACATTTCCACTCCAAATCATACAGTTTCAAACAGTTTCATAAGATGCTGTCCAAAAGTCGCTCTCACTTCTCGAAGGTGTTGGTTTGGAAATCTATGCTGCCGAAGTCATTTCAATTTTCATACAGTTTCAAGTAAACAAACCGGAAGTGGTGCCATATTGCTGTCAGGCAATCCATCCCGCCTTAATCCCATTGTTAGTCTAGGGGCTGCCACCATGGACAGTTTTAATATTTATTCATTAAGTAGATGGCAGTGTTTTTTCTTAACTGATATAATGCCGTATTCATATCACCTGCATTAAGAAAAGCAGTAGTGGTAGGTGGGGTGCCCATCATCCACTCATTCAATGTAAGTGTTGCCTTATGGTCTCTGCACTGGGTGACAAGCCATATTGTTTCCTGTACCCAAGAAACCATTTACTACACTGGGTGGTAACCATATAACCGGAGTTTCTGGCAGGGTTAAGTGTCCACCGGATACCTCTATCTAAAATCACTAGGCCTAAATTATGGTAAACATTTTGGAGAGGCCTTGGAGGGCCAAATTCCTGCCCAGGGCCCTTTCCAAATGGGCAGATTCGCATGTGTAGCCATGTAGAATGTCAGGAGGTGTGATTGAGGGAGAGTAAGAGGGTGGAAGTAGTGTCTGGCGTTCAAGAGTGCAAGATATGTGCCTTGATGGCATTGTGTTAAACTAAGATGAAAGGATGTGAAGTGGAGGAGTGCGAGGGTGTAAAGTGTGTATGACCGCTTTGCATGGATGGGCGTAGAAGACGCAAGGAAGGAGTTGCTTTGTTGATGAATGAAGTGTGGCAGAGTGGGCAACGAGAGATTACACAACGTGTCCAGCTCGAGATGTATGTATGTCAAGTTCAAGTTTGAGAAGGTGAAAAGTGGCAATGATTGCAGCGTATGCACCGTGGTGAGGACAGAAAATGAGACAGAGATAGAGCCCGGTTTTGGGATTAGCTGGATGAAGTAGTAGCAGAAATGACCAGGAGTTATAAAGCGATTGTGATGGACGATAATGAGTGGAAGAGATGAGGCGCTGAGTCCTGTGAATGATATAATGAGGAAATAATGGAGTACCAAGGGAGAGAATGATAATGGGAAGCGACTGAAGGACATGTGTCAGGAAAGGAGGCAGGTTGTGCATTTGTAATTCTTATTTTAAACACAAAGATGCACATTAATATACGTGATACAGAGGGAATGGAGATCAAGTTGAAAGGAGCCTGACTGATCTACGTGCTATGGAGAGAAATCGCTGCTGCGTAGTGTTGCAGAATAAGAGGGCAGAGAGAGGAAGCTGTGGAAATTTGTCAGATCATGTTTATGACTGTGGTATGCAAGATCATGTTGAGAGGAGTGAGGTGTAGACCAAGAAGAGAGATTAGCTGTCAAGGAAGAGAGACTGAAAGTCGAGAAGCTGAAATGTATAAAAAGAAATGGCAGATGAATACAGGGCCACAGTAGGGGAGGAGTTAGAATCCAGTGAGATTGGAATGAAATGGATCTGGGTAAAACAGCTTGTGGAATGTGTATAGGGATTGCTTAGATTAGCTATGCTAAAGCGATGTGTGGTGTGGCAAGAGTAACAACAAAGAAGAAAGGTGATGCGGCACAAATGGTGGGATGAAAGAGGTTAAGAAAGCAGTAAACGAAAAGAGGAAAAAGTGGCTAGATTATGGATACAGGACAAGGGGTTCAGTTGAAATAAGAAATGAATATATGGAATCCAAGAAGCACATGAAGAGAGACTAATGGAGCTGGGGAAAAAAACAAGGAGGTAAATTATGATATGAGGAAGAATAATGTGGAATGCAAATTATTTTGAAAATATGAAGATATTGCTGGAAAGGGGTACGGAAATGTAGAACTGACGATGAAAGAAATATGTGAAAGTGTGACTTGGATGTAAGTGGTAGATTATCTAACACAGGGAGATGAAGTACGACCAGATGGAAAGAGATATTTTGAAAGCCTGATGAATGGGAATGGAGACCAGCAAAGCGACTCTTAACATGTTTGGTTTTGGGGGTGTACAGAAAAGGAATTGCAGTGCCCGGGAAACTTATTGACTCTCGCATGGCAGAGGTAAAGAACGCTATGAAAAAGCTGTTGAAAAATGGGAAAGCAGCTGGGATTGATGATGAAGTGTATGCACGAGAATGGATTAAGTGTAAGCTGGAGGAAGCGGGATGAAGTACCTGTTTGGAAGATATTTAAGAAGGCATGGATGAGTGAAACTGAGCCAGTAGAGTGGGAAAAGGCAGTGATTGTACCCCTGTATGCAAAAAATAAAGGTATAACGCCAAGAAGTGAGTGCAGGAATTATCGTGGCATAAAGTCCATTGAGTATGGTAAGGAAGGAAGTATATGGAAGAATTGTTACACAGTAAGTAAGAGGGAGATCAATAATCCTAGCATGATTGACGAACAGGGTACAGCTTTGGGAGTGGCAGAGGATGTGTGGATCAAATATTTACAGTAAGACAGATAATTTGGAAGAAGGCGTATGATGAAGGACTGTAAGGTGTTATATGGCATTTATGGATCGAGAAAAAAGCATACGACAAAGTAGACGAGAAGAATTGTGGAAAGTTTTGCGCAGGTATGGTGTCAGTGATGGTACAGCTGCTAGGTGCCGTCTAAGGAGTTTTTCATGATAGTAACTGAGGCATGTGTAACAGAGTAAATGGGCATCTAAGTGATTGGTTACACAATCATTTTGGGCGTCCCCATGAGTTGTTATATATATATATATATATATATATAAGCTTGTATATATATATATATCATGTGTGTTGTGTGTGTGTGTGCACATGTATGTGTGTCATATATGTGTATATGTGTGTCATATATATCATATATATATATATCTGCATGGATGGGGTGAGTGAGGGAAGTAAAAAAACGAGTAATGGAGAGAGGGATGGCGTTGGTAATGAATGGTGATGGAAGGAAGGGAGTCTCAAATTTATTGAATGCTGATGATGTACAGTGCTACTTGTAAATACCGGACAAGAACTTGGTAGCTGCTGCTGCAGAGCTTTGTAGATGTCTGTGAGCGTCGTGCCTTGAGTGTAAAATTTAGAAAAGAGAGTAAAGTGATCTGGTTACTGAGAGAGGTGACTCCAGTTTGATGTTACACAGAGAATGGAGTGAGATTGGAATTGGTTAGAGAGTTTAGATACCTGGGTACAGGTGACAAAGAAAAGGAAAAATGTGCAGAAGAACTGGAAAGTAGAGTGACACAAGGAAGGAAAGTAGCTGGTGCAATGATGGCCTTGATAGGAAGCACTGAGGCTTGAGTGCTGCAGCTGCTCTGGGATTTATGGAGTGTTATGCCTTAACTTTAACATGGAGGAAGGTGAGACTATGCAGTGTGGCATGAAAAATGGAAGTCAAGAGTGAGAGCAGTGGAGATGGGATTGCTGAGGAAATTGTATGTGGAGTACCACAGAGAAGCCAGAGATAGGATAAGGAATAATGTGATGAGTGATAGATGAAGGGTAAGGAAGTCTGTGGATACCAGAATCAAAGAGAGTTTACTGAGATGGTATGGACATGTGGAGAGAGAATGGATGACATGTAGAATGGTGAAATATGTCATATATGCACAGCGAATTTGAAGGAGGAAGGAGACTAAGGCAAACCAAGAAAGGTGGAGGGATATGGTGGGTGAGTGTGCTGACAGAAGAGAGGTATGGAAGTTGGTGAGCCCAAAGTCAAGAGGCGAAAGCAGGGAGATGGGACTACTGAGGATATGTATGTGGAGTACAGAGAGTGGATAGGATACAGAATCAATGTGATGAGTGAAAAATGCGGGTTAAGGAAGTCTGTGGATACCAGAATCAAAGAGAGGTGTACTGAGATGGTATGTGTTCATTATGGAGGGACTGGATGCCTATAGAGTGGGAAAAAATGTATATCTAGGAAGCGAATCTGAAAGAAGAAAGAAGGAAGCTAGGCAAAGCCAGGAAAGTGGAGGGATGTAATGGTGGATTTGAAGTGTGTGAGGAGGAGGGAGAGGTATGGAAGTTGGTAAGGCAAAAAGACTGACAAGAGACCGAGCTGGCTACAAAGCTGAATTTTGTGCAGGGAAAGCGCTATTTCTCAAATGGAGTGAGGTCGGCCTGGCATTATCAACGATTATCCTGCATTAGTTTAATAATTTCCTACTCTCAAGTGCCACATCCACGCCCAGACCATCAAACTGAATCATCCCCGTATGACACGAGGTACCACCAGGTGTGGTGATGAAGTACAATTTATGGCTCCACGCTATATATATACAAAGTTAATACGAATTTGGTGCTCAATCCGTTAATACAGTTTCCTAATGGCGTACTGGAAGACCTGTAATCTTTCTTTCATTAATATTCACCTTCAAACGTGGTAATTTGCTACACTCAGCACTATAATCTTCATCTCCGATGTCTTCATCCCCTTCTGGCATGCTCTGCGACGGGGGATGGCCATCAGAGAACCACCTCCTGCAGCAGAATTCCTCGCATTCCTCTCTCACAAGCTCAAGCTCTTCTGTAACGCTTAATTCTCTCTCACCACTGTATTGTTCTCATCTCCATTAAACCATCAGTAATGTCACCAAACCTAACTGGAGAGAGTTGAGGGTTTTTAATCTTCCTACATTATTTTTGGATCCCCAGGTGTGCGTTTTTTTTTTTTTTTTTTACCAGATATGAGTACCTAGCATTGTGGAAAGACTGTAATCTTTCTTCTTTAGCTAGAAGAGTCCTACAGGTTAAAAAAATGTTAACTACCACAATTATATCATCCAGCAATATGAACACGCACGTCAACAAAAGGGGATACACCTCTGCCTGCGGACTTTGACATTCTCTGGTGGCTGGATCAGGAAATGTTTAGCCCTCTGTATGTATTCTCAAATCAGAGGTAATTAATTATCTGTGGTAAGTCAAGTACTTTATTTTAAAAACTGCGTGTCTATGGTAACCAGTATTAAAATAATGAAAAGAAGACAAGAAATAAATTATTCTAGGAATCTATGAAACGATGTGATTAATTTCATTTTGCAAAAACACCTTTTTAATGCTGAGCGACGTAACAAGTTCATTGCAATGAACGGTTTTTGTTCTGGATGGAAGAAGTCACTTTTGCAGTTCATAGTTCAGATTTGTGTATTGAATCTGGGAAACGCTCTTTGTGTTTAGTCTTGCTCCTGACTGGCCATTTTTATTCAAATTACGAAAGCTTTGTCGTACAGAAAGTGATTTTAAGACTGAATATATCATCCAATTATGAAAGCCAGTCCCAGTGGTGAACAGGGAGATCATGAGACAGCTTGGACAGAAGGAAACCATCCTTGGACTAACTGTGTTAATCAGTTTTTAAACCATGGGTGTTATATTCGGTAAAGCAGGCACTGCTGTCCACCATGAATTCCTTTCGTTGGTAAAGCTAAGCATAATGTATTGTAAATATTTATCATATTCTGAATATCTCCAAATGTTAATGTAAAGTTGCCTATGCAGCATGTGTCAATGGTATATGGGCAAGTCCAATTAACAGCTACTGGTATGCATGACAATAACAGCGAGATTATTTTGTACATCCTCATGTGAAATGTAGCATATACTGTAAAACACCGTTGATGGTTTGTAGAAATAAGTTACTGGAAATAAGTAGTTAAAATAAAGTATAATACATTCCAAGCAGCCTTACCAGCAGTAATGAAACAAAGTTATTTCATGCCAGTCTGCCTCCTCTTCCCACCTTTAACTCTGTCATCAGAATTCCACAGCCGGATACAACCGGCAACCCCGCCACGAATAATAATAATAATGAAGAAAGAAAAGTATTCGCAAGCCAAATGCTTATAGTCCGCCAGAATGTGCTGTTGGTTAAGTTACAAGAGCGGTCCCCGTGGGGGCAGGGGAGCCCAGAGGCGGGGCCCTCCCCAGGGGTGTTGCGCATGGCGGCGCCCCTCCTGGGGTGCAGGGTGGAGCCCCTCCTAGGGGGTCACGGGGGCGACGCCACCCGGGAGGACCGGGAGAGTGGAGGCCCCTACGAGGGAAGGGGACTGAAGGTTTTGGCCATAAGCTTGATACCCTAAAGGTTTCATGCTGACAGCTTGAAGCCGTTGATGAGATATAATAGTGCTAATGGCGGGCGATAACATCTAATTGACCTTTGGCTGCAATTTTGATGAACTTGGCCTTGACCCCGACTGCCCCATTTATGAACTCGTCCAAGGGCCATATCATTATGCTCCTGACTGTTTCATGCTGATAGCTCAAGCCGTTCATAAAAGATAATAGTGCTTCAGGCGGGCGATAAAATCTACTTGGCCTTTGGCAGCAATTTTGGTGACCTTGACCTTGACCCCGACCTACACATAGTTTCGATCTCGTTCAAGATTTGTGGCCATACCTTGATATTCTGAAGGTTTCATGTTGATAACTCAAGTCCTTCATGAAATATAAAATGTTGCTAAAGGCAGGCGATAAAAACTTATTTGACCTTTGGCAGCAACCATTTTAGGTGACCTTGACCTTTGACCTCAGCTGCCCATCTTCAGAGCTCGACCAAGATTTTGGCCATATCTTGATGTTCCGACTGTTTCATGTTGATAGCTCAAGTCATTCATGAGATATAATGGGAACACACACACACACACACACACACACACACACACAGGAGGCAGGCAAAAACATTATCGCTCCGCCTTGGTAAATGAGGGCGATAATAACCAGTTTAAGGGGCAGCAGAGGCTTGGCTCACTGTACTAGCTCCTTTTTGTTTCCACATTTGTATTGTGTGTGTGTGTGTGTGTGTGTGTGTGTGTGTGTGTGTGTGCGCTCGTTTATGATGAAGCCATCCAGCTGGAAGAGTCACTGGATTCCAACATTCTGCCATTGTGATGCAGAAACGGTGGGGGTGTATGGGTGATGAATGCCAAGAATCAGGTAATTTCCTGCTTTCTTACCCGCTATCGTACAGTTCAAAACTGTATCAAAGTAAATCACTGAAAACGCTTACTTCCTCAGCGTTTAATGCATTCTGGTAAGAGGAAGACAAAAAGGGAATTGCACACAATCAATGGTTTACTGCTTACATTATTTTTTGTGGTTGGAATCAAAACCTCTCTTTATTTGGTGTAGAAATTCTATGAGTCATATTTTTCCTAATATTTATATCTTACTTACTTCAATAGTTTATCAGCAGAAATTCCTCCTCAAAACAGATTCACCATAAGACAAACTCGCATTAATATGCAATATAAAAGGGCAAGTACTTATAGCAGTCAGGACGGATCTGTGCCTCTTACTCCCTTACACACACACACACACACACACACACACACACACTTGATAAATGTGGATATGGAGACAGGACAACACGAGCATTGCTCAATTCCTGTATACTACAAATAGGTAAATACAAATAGGTAAATACACACACACACACACACACACACACACACACACACACACACACACACACACACACACACACACACAGCGACCCTACACTAACTGAGACGATTTGGAAGGAAATATTGACCATTGATTACGTTGTACGGATGTGCTACAACCATATCAACAAAGGCAATATTACTTTGTTCCATTTTAATTCAAAGCCAAACACCATTGAAACGTGGGTCAGGTGGCTAGTTTCTGGAACAAACCCCTCAGTGGTATCAGCCTGTATATATGTTAACAGAAAAAATATTAATCATACCTTTGCCTTGCACGACGAATGGTTGAGCATTATTATCTCGCTCAGAAAAACAGACTGCTAGATTGACAGATAAAGATAAAGGTGGATAGATCTGAGTGTGCGTATGTGTATGTGCCCGTGTGTGTGTGTGTGTGTGTGTGTGCGTGTGTGTGTGTGTGTGTGTGTGTGTATGTGTGTGTGTGTGTGTGTGTGTGTGTGTTACTGTGTTCTTACCTAAGTGTACCTTTACAGGAATAGAGCTAAGCTTGTACTGTCCCATGTTTTGAAACATTTTTATCTTACATATCTTTGAATTTATAAATACTTTTGGCACACTATTTTATTCGGTAGTGTATTCCACCGATCAATTTCCCAATTTGAGGGAACTTGATTTCCTTATGTCTTTATCACCTCTCTCTTTTTGTACATTGTTTTTGTATTATCTTCTTGATGTTGCATCCCAATTGGTTATGTACACATTTATGTCCATTTTTTTATTTTTTCATGTGATGCTTTTATATAGCATAATCATGTCTCCTCTTTTCCTTCGCTTTATTGTAATATTAAGTGGGTTTATTTTTTTGGTCTTTCTTCATAGCTTAGATCCCTTAAACTTGGTGCCCATCTTGTACCCTATGTACCTTTTCAATCTTATCTGTGTGTTTTTGAGATGTGGATTCCATACTACAGATGCATACTCCAGAGTTGTTTGTAATGAATGGTGTGATTTTCTTTCTCAGCATGTCTTCATTTATATATATGTGAATGCTACTCTCATATCAGCAAGCACTGCGTATAGCCGGTGATAGTCTGTTGTGTAATAATCACCCCTAAGTCCTTCTCCTTTTCTGATTCTGTGTGTGGGGTTGAACTTCCTTGCGTATAATCTTAGTCTGAGGCTTTTTCACTTTTACCAAACTTACTGACATGGCATTTGTCTACGCTGAATTCCGTTTTCTATCCACTGCTTCATTCATGAAGCTTATTAAATTCTTCTTGCAGCTCTCTGCAAGGGTCTATGTTTTTAATTTTTAATTTTTCATTTGTATTGTTGCACCATTAATAAACATATTTAGGTAGCTTCCATTTCCTATGTTGCCGTCTATGTCATTTATATATATATTAAAAATGTAACTGATCCCAGCACTGAGCCCTGTGGTACTCCACTAGTTACTTTTATCCACGATGGGTAATTTCCCCTTAGTACTGTTCACATTTCCTTTTTTTTTTTTCTGAGAAAATCTTGCATCCAATAGTACAGATTACCTTGGATTCCTCCTTGATGGTACAGTTTCCATAAAAGTCTTTGATTTGGTGCTCTGCCAAATGCCTTCTGGAAAAGCAAATAGATTTTGTCTACTCATCCTACTCTTCTCTTTAGTGTTTCTGCAAGACTATCATAGTAGCTTAATAGATTAGCAAAACATGATTTTCTTTTTATAAAATCCAACTTTCTTTCTGCTAACATATTGTGTTTCTCCAGATGATTTACCCAAATTTTTCCTGTGTGTGTGTGTGTGTGTGTGTGTGTGTGTGTGTGTGTGTATACTCTATGATGAAAATGGTTTAATACACGGAACAGTACGAGCTTGACTCATTCCTATAAAGGTACAATTAGGTAAGAACACACACACACACACACACACACACACACACACACACACACACACACACACACACAAGCAAACCCATACATGCACAGACACAGACACATACGCACACACACACACACACACACACACACACACATACATTATGTATCTACCTTTCTGTCTGTCGATCTGTCTAGGGAGATAATAATGCTCAACCTGTCGCCATGTGAGGCCAGAATATGATAAAGATATTTTTCTGTTAAGATTTCTAGAGGTTGATAGCAGTGAATGGTTTGCTCCAGAAACTAGGCACCTGACCCTCATTTCAATGGTGTTTGGCTTTGAATCCGATTGGAAGAAAGTAATATGTCGTTTGTTGATATAGTTTGCACATCTGTAGAATATATTTAATACTTGTTTCCAATTCTTCGTAGAGGTGAGTCAGGGTTGGCGAAAAACCCACTTTATTTGAAAAAGCCCAACCCACCTAGTTTCTTTCTTTTTTCTTTTTTTTCTTTTTTTAACAAAATATCCCGAAAAACAGGAAAAGGTGTTTCTTCAAAATGTACCATAAATCAAATAATAATGTTTGTACTTCATTATGGATAGCCCAATTATAGTTTTACTGAAAAGCAAGATTTTCCAGTTAGGTAGTACTGGGGTATTCCTGACGATTCTCGAATTCTTTTCCATTACTTGTCAGAGTTGGCAGTTAACCTGCTATTGTGAGTGGAGTTATTTTGTAAGTTGTACATTAAAATTCATGCTCTTTTTCTCTATAATATTTTATTTATTTGACTGTTTGTTAATTGATGCAATTTTATTTCAGTTTGTATGCTAAATAACTTAGAGTGTTCAGTAGTGTAAGAAATCTCTAGGATATTTTGGATGTCTCCGAGATGGTAACTGTTGTAGCTGGTGCTCCCTCGGGAATGCACGAGAACTTTGGAGAAGCAAATCGTCAAAGCCATCGACAATGATGGTGATGCGTTCTGCATATCCGATCAATTTTTCCCATGTTGAGCTTGGAAAAGGTGACGGCTGGCATATTCACCATGCCGCAAGTTCGAAGAATGCTTGCAAATCGTGAACTCCGGGGTAAAATGACCGATGATGAAGAGCGCGCTTGGAATACTTTCCAGAGGAGTTGTGGAAGGTTTTCTTGGCAACTTGAGGAGACCAGATGCAACACAGCTTGTCGATGACCTGATCGGCGCATTCCATGGGCTTGGATGCAGAATGTAAATCGGTGCACTATCTGCATTCCCACCTCGATTTCTTCGAAAGCAACTTGCATTTAAGTCAGCGAGGAGCATGGCGAATGGTTCCACCAGGACATTCTGCTAATGGAAACCAGATATCAGGGCAAGCAGAACGAGGCAATGATGGGCGATTACGTTTGGGGATTGTTGCGCGATTGTCATCACAGTTAAGATCAGAAGTGCATTGCTAGACACTATGCACTTTGCATTCCTTGTGATGTTACTGTTTGTTTATTTTCTAGTTATATTCTTAATATACACCCGGAAATATATAAATCCTTTGACATTCTCAACATTTTCGAAATGGTAACAAGATCCAGTTCCTGACCTTGTACGATATAATATGTTGTTGCATAATTCCTGTAACGCTAGATTTACACAAAAACAAATAACATAATCGGAATCTACGCATTGACACTGATCAGAAATAGTGTAGAAATCAACATAAATAAAAAAACTGGTTTAAGTTTGTCACACGGTGTAATCAAGAATGCATCAAAGTTTTAAGTCCTGGTCTTAATTATGATGCCCCAGTTTTTAGGCCCAAAGCCGGTGAAGTGCATGGATATAATGAGGGTCCAGTTAATAAGAAACCTCAGGAAATTGATGGTAGAGTATCTTGGGAAGCTTACCGTGCACAGTTTGAGCTACTTCGTGATCCGAATAGTTGGGATGACAGGCAGAGGGCAGTGCAGCTTGCTACTAACATAAAGGGTGCCACATTGGATCTTCTGAATGAGATGTCAGTAGAGGAGAGGAACAGTTATCAATCCTTAGTAGAAGTACTGGAGCGCAGATACGGGATCATGTACCAGACTGAGGTCTTCCATGCAAGATTCCATAGCTGTGTATGGGCTCGGCTCGAGGTGAATCCCAACTGCAGCTTGGTCGTGACCAGGAGAGTATGGCATACAAGGTGTACCCTGGAGAAGTGCCTAACCTGTTGGCTATTCTTCTGAGGGACCAGTTCAATGATGCTTTAGATAGTGCTGAGTTGAAAATGAAAGTGAAGCAGGCACAACCCAGAAGCATGCAAGAAGCACTAGCCAAGGCTCTAGAATTTGAGTCCTACGTCAGGTCTAGTACATATACCTTTTAGGCAGGTCGTAGTGCAGGATTGAAGGCAAGAAAGGGGCAGGTACACCAAGCGGAAAAATTTGAAAGAAGTTGCTGGTATTGTGAGAAGCCAGGACATAGGGAAGTGGACTGCAACAAGTGGAGGAAGAACAGAAGATCAGAGGGAGTTGCTCGTTCTACGAGAAGCCAAGACACGAGAAGGTGGATTGTTACAAATAGAATAAGGAGCAAGAGCAGAACAGTGCAAGGAAACCCATGATTGCGGCAAATGGGTGTTGGACATATGGTGAGGTGAGCCATTTCAGCTATGATTATCCAAATCAGAGGGACTTCAAGAAAGAAGGCTGCAAAAAATGAGAAGGATGAGGGTTGGTGGTAAAGTCCTAGTGAGAAGAGGCAACAACCACCCAGTTTCTTCCCCAAACCCTTACCACTGAGGATGTGCAAGAGAACCTTGATTGATGGTGTGCGAGAAGATGGAAGAACAGAGAGCAAGCAGTGTAGTAGGAGTGCGAGTCTAAGAAGCAAGAAATGCCGCCGTACTGTAGTGACAAGGACAGCGTCGGATGCAGAAGACCTGAAGAGAATGCAGATGAAAGATGCAGATTTACAACCAGTGCTAGAGTGGCTGCAGCAGAGGTAGAGTGCAACCATCTTGGGATGAGTTTTCCAGGTTCAGTCCTGCGACCAAGAGCTACTGGAGTCCAGTGGGACCTTCATCGTTTGAACCACGGACTACTGAATCATCATTTGGAGACACCCGATGGCCTCAGCAAGTATTGGCAACTGGTGGTTAGAACAAGGCAGAGACCCTAGATCTCGGATGAGTCTGATAATCACATCATTAGTGGGCACCTGGGAGTGAAGAAAAGCCTAAGCCGAGAAAGCTGCAAGAGAAGTTCAACTGGACTGGAATGCATCAGGACGTTGAAGAATGGTGTCGGAGCCCTATGATGAATGCTGTCCCAAGAAGGGACAAAAGAAAAAAAAAACGTGGTTGCGCCCCCTTCAGCTGTATCAGAAGTGGGCACACTGACGGAAAGATTCACTGTGGACATTGCTGGACCTCTGCCACTCACTGAAAGAGGAAGCTGGTATATATGTGTCGCCATGGATTACTTCACGAAGTGGCCGAGAAGCCTATGCCATCCCCGATGAAGAGGCTACAAATGTTGCTCAAGGTGTTGGTTAACAACTTTTTCTGTTGTATTGGGATACCACAAGAACTACGTTCAGACCAAGGTAAAAACTTCGTGTCTGTTGCGTTCTGTGAATGCTGAAAGATACTGTGGATCAAGAAGACCAGGACAACCCCAGTAAGGTCACAATTAGATGGGATGGTTGAGAAATTCAACAGGACCCTTGGACAAGAACTGGCCAAGTACTGCACAGAGGGACAAACAGAATGAGACCAGAAATTACCTGCATTGCTGATGACATATCTTTCTGCATCTCATGAATCTACCGGCTATATCAGTGCAAAATTGAAACTGGGCCTCTAGTTACGTTTACCTGTTGACTTGTTAACCCGTGGATTACGCAATTACCGTTTTTTATCCCGCATATGTGCACAAAAAATGATTTTTTTTTTTTTAAGTTTCTGTTTATCATAAACTTGAAGATAAACATCCAGGGCATCATCTGGTAAAAAAAAAAAAATCTCTCTCTCCATATTTGAGTAGGGCTATATGCATAAAATTTACGTAAAGGGGATAGTGATTTCTTTTTTTATTATAAACTTTAATATAAACATCCAGGTCATCATTTGGTGAAAAGAAAAAAATCTCTTTCTCTCCGGCTTTGCGTAACCATGTGTAAGTTTGGGTAGGGGTGGAGTAGTTGGCGGTGATGCACGGCCAGCACCCCTGAACTGTGGCTTGCAACGCGACAGTACCCAGCCTGAGCTTTGGCTCACAATGGGAAGACTACCTGGTGAAGAGCTGCGTACAGACATCTCCAGAGATATGAAGCACCTTCAGGAAAGGCTGCCTAAGGTACATCATCAAGTGCAAGAAGTCCCTTAAGTTTTCGGGCGAAGTGATGGTAAGAGTGCAAGAATGATGCCAAGGCTAGTGAGGTGAGCTTTAAGGATGGTGGCAAAGTTTGGTTATACAATCCTCAGCGGAAGAAGGGAGTCACAGAAGCTGCAGGGCCTGTGGGATGGGCCCATACACTGTGTTGGACCGCCTGTCAGACATATCGTATTGAATTTAGGGAGGCAGGAAGTCTCGCCCAAAGGTGGTACACGTGAATCATCTGTGTCAGTGCCATGGGCCAGCATAGTACAGCTGGGACGTCTCCAAGGATTAATGCTCTCCTGCAACCGATAATGTTAAGGGAGGACCAAGGAGCTGAAGTACAAGAGGATGGTGACGCTTCCCAAGAGAAGAATGGCATCAAGAAGAGGACCAAGACATTCCAGCAGGAGTGGACTGTTCGGAGGAGCAGGGATGTCGTCGGAAGCGGCATAGAAGGCCTGATAAGTTCAGGGATTATTTTGTGTATAATTAAATGTTTACTATGGATTAAAGGTTATGTTTGTATACACTGTATAGTTCTGTTGGGACAACAAAGGACTGGGGGGAGGGGAGTAGTGTTGTGAAGCGAGATTTTCTAGTTAGGCAGTGCTGGAGCATTCCCGACCATTTTTCCAGACTCTTTTTCAGTTTAATCATCAAAGTTGCCAGCTAGCCTGCTATTGTGAAAAGAGTTATCTTGTAAGTTGTACATTAATTTTTCATGCTCCTTTTCTCTATAATGTTTTATTTATGTGATTATTTGTTAAATTGATGCAATTTTATTTCAGTCTGTATGCTAAATAATTTAGAATGTTAACCAAATGGTGTCCTGTAAAGCCCAAGAAACCATTTACGAAGGCTGGGTGGTGCCCATATGTAAACCATACGTGCTCCGTACGTGTCAAGTGGGTTGGTGGAGGGTTAGTGCCCCTCCCTGTCATACAAATAACTCAGAGTCAAATGGCCACCCCATACGGGATTATGGCACGTCTGGCAATAGATAGATAGATAGAAGTAGAGTAAGAAAACTCTGAGATATTTTGGATGTCTCTGAGTTGGTAACTGTTGTAACTGTTGCTCCCTCTGGAATGCTAAAGAACTTTGGAGAAGTAGTAGATCACTCCAGAATATAGGAGAAAAACTTATATAACGATGGAGAAGAGCCTAGAGCAAATTCAGTCAGTTTCAGTTCAGATTGAGTATAGTTCAGTGTCATTTCAGTGTCGGTGCAGTTAGTGAAGGATGTATAGCTCCAGCACTTGTTGAAGACCATGAAGTGTAGTTGGCAAGCATTAAGTGTAATTCTCTGGTGAAAAAAGACCACGAACATAAGAAGCCGGTTTTTTTTTTTTTTTTTTTTTTTTTTTACAATTGCCTGAGCTGATCTTGTGTGCTGTACACTGAAATGCTGACCATAGGAACAACAACTCACTGGACAGCGATATTATACATACTGTACTACTCCTTTTGGAGTCTGTGGCAGTAATGGGACAGGGACGTAACATTACACTTTTATACAATGAGAAATTTACAGAATGAGTTGAATGAGGGGGATATTCTTGTTTTGACTTGTTTGTCTGTTACCCCTACATTGCCTGCTACAGTTTAAAACCTTATGAGTTGACAGAGCAGTGCACACTACACAGTGGTAGGGAAGAGGTCTCATTTCCGTTGCTGCTCGTTTGCTGCTGCAACTTTCTTTTTTATACTTACATTCCCCAGTCTTCTTACATGTGAAAAATCACTTCCATTCCATAAGTGAATCTACAGTACACATCACATTAACAGTAATAATAGCCTTGGGGTAACAAATCCAAGTCTGTCAAATAAATCTGTATTTAAAAAGTAGCAATGTTTATAATAAATTTCTTTAGATGATTAGGATTTGATAATAATATGAGACAACTTCTAACCTGGCATAGGCCTAATCTAAGTACTGATTATACAGGCTATATGGAAATCTATCTTAATCATTATTAAGCAAAAACCATACCTGTCAAAAACAAACTTACTGGTAATACTAAAAGGTTACAATATTAGCTAATGCTGGATATAAAGTTTACGGCACAGTTATCCATGTTTTTTGTCCACGTCCCACACTGCCCCATGCTCCAACAACAGTAGATCAGTATAGGATGGACATTGCCCGATGAGTTGTTCTTCCTAGAGCCAGCCTTTCAGTGTACAACACAGCAGCACAGGCATTGAAAATAAACACTGGCTTCTTAAGTTCACTGTCTTTATTTTCCAAATAATAACACCTACTGCTTTCCAACTTCACCTCAGTATTTTCTGGCGTACCAAAGTTATACAAACTTCACTGACACTGAGCTACAAACAAACTGAACTGAAAACTGACTGAAACTTCTCTAGTCTTTTCCCCATTCTTATATAAACTTCCTATATTCTAGAATGTTGTACACTTCTCCACAGTTCTCGTGCATTCTCGAGAAAGCAACAGTTATAACAGTTACCAACTCGGCGACATCCAAAACATGCCAGAGTTTACTTACACTGTATAGCACTCTAAATGCTTTAGCGCACAAACTGAGATAAAAGTACAAAATATAACAATCACATATATAAAACATTATAGAGAAAAAAGAGCATAAAATAACTGTGCTCACAAACAGCAAGCTAACTGGCACCTCTGCCACGTAACGGTACTACTAGAATCATCAGGAATTCTCCAGCACAATCTGGCAAATCCCGCTTCTCAACACTATCCTCTCCCCAGTCCTTTTGTCGTCCTGACGAAACTATGCATAATTAATTATGAATTAATCCTAATGAAACATCTAATTGTACACAAAGTAATCCTTCAACTTATCAGGTCTTCTCCTATGCCTTTCCGACAACGACACTGTTCCTCTTCAAATTCCTCTCGTCCTGGAAGGTCTTGGTTCTTTTCGTGATTCACTTCCTCTCTTTGGAATCTGTCACCATCCTCTCTTGTACTTCAGCTCCTCCTCAATATCCTCGGTTGCGAGAGAGCACGATTCCTCGGAGATGTCCCAGCTGTACTGTCCTGGCCCTTGGTATTTACAGACAATTCTCATGTACCATCTTTGAGCGAGATTTCCTGTCTCCCCGAATCCGGTACGTACGTCTGTCATACGATCCTACACAGCGTAAGGCCCGTACCAGAGTGGATTCTGCAGCTTTGCTGACTGTCCCTTCTTCCACTGAGGACTGTAAACCCAAACTCTGTCACCATCCCTGACTCCCACCTCACTTGCCTTGGCATCACACCACAAATGATGTCGCTTTCTTCGAGGTGCTGTTTTATTAGTCTGGATAGTTGTGACACAACGTCACACAAACATTGATCATCATCTATTATATTCTCTTTTAGACCCATTCATACATTAGTTTTTATATAAGTTTTGCACATTCAGGCCCTCTTTAGCTCCAGACACATTATACTATTTAATCGTGTGTCTACACTGACACACTGTTCATCCAGAGGTATAATATTATCTTTACCATGCATGTCTGTCGGTTGTCTGCCATTATGACACAAGGTTTAGGTATGTGGCCAAGGCTAAACAAAATATATCAGTGGCGTGGTGCTTCTGGGAGAGTGTGTACTTCAGTGTTTGTGCAGGGTCTGGTAATCGCTTCACCGACTTATTCACACACTCCTGCCAAGATAGCAGCCGGAATCGCGGTTTTGGTGACTATACGATACTGACTGATCACTGAACATGCATTCACCTCCAATCAGTCAGTATGAGGCCCTGTTTTCACCCAATAGAAACATTAAACAATACAGTGGCTCAATGCAATTTTATATGTAAAGTATGGAGCGTTTTATGCACCGTGTCATCATACAGGCTTATACAGTATAACACAGCCAAGGATAAGCTGGACATGAGGTAGGATAAAGGTTGAGTGCCGCTGGATCGTCCAAGTAAACGTAAGCAACATTGAATTGCACCCAGCACCCCGGATAGTACTCTTAACGACCGCGCTTAGGCAAAATACCTCTGGGTTCAGAAACTGCCCCAAGTCATCCAGTAGATTTACACAAGGATATTGATAAGGCTGCAATCTCGTCGTGGTGATGCAATATGATAAGGAAGTCAGTGTCAGGTCTCGTCACCCATTATGCGAGGAAGGGCCGGAATTTTGTGTGTGTGTGTGTGTGTTGTGTGTGTGTGTGTGTGTGAGAGAGAGAGAGAGAGAGAGAGAGAGAGAGAGAGAGAGAGAGAGAGACACAGACAGACAGACAGACAGACAGACAGACAGAGACAGAGAGTCTCTCGATCTCTCTCTCTCTTTCCATGTATACTGCATATACATACATACATACATACATATATATATTGTTACATGGCCTGTGATTCCATCATCCTTTGTGTAATTTTGACGCACAGTATGCTGCATGTTTGATCACGAGCGTGTTCTGCCTCAGTCCCCCCTTCTACCGTTATAGTAGAGTAAGTCGTTCTTTCTGTTGTTCAGAGCAGGATTGTCAACTCTTTGTCCCCATGGCTTCATTTGCGCGTCCTTCTTGCAAGTTGTATCAAGCTCTGCCGGCCCCTATATAATGAGCTCAGTCTCTGCATCATTGCCACTTCCAGATCTGCTACTCCTCATTTTGCTCACATCTCTGTCCTCCCCTGTACAGTTGTTATTGTGAGTGCTCAGGAAAGTCTCCAGCCATCTAGCAGCTGTGTGTGTATTTGAGTATAACTGTTGTTGCATTTTTTCTTGTACTGTGTAGCATAAGGTTGATTCTTGGGCATAGTAGGGTTTTTGTAATTTATGTAAGGTTCTTATTGTCAGCCATCATTAATAATATTTTGTATCTGTAATAATACATCTGGCATTCACTGAGTATTATCTGATATCTCATTTTAACAGGGCTGACTTAGATAAATTTACTCATGCTAATTTCGTGTTAATAGAAATTTATTGCAGTTAACCATATATTTAACCTGTTTTTGCCATTATATTATCCTTATGAGTCCTGAATGTTTTGTTGTTAGTTTGAGCATTAAACTTTAACTTGTAATTTTACCTAACTCTTTTGTTTTGAACCTGGACCTTTACGGGACAGTAGCGATTAATAGTATTCTCACTTAAAGTGTACATTATCTTTCTCTGTTCCGTAACATAAATTTGGCGACCTCATATCAGGATATTCAGGATATTATCATAAGGATATTGCTCGATATTTTGTGACTGTTACTTATTCATGATGTCTACTATTACTACACTTGATGAAGCCAAAGATTTTTTGTCAAATGTGCAATCAGTGTGTGATGTAGAAAACAGAACAAAGAATGAACTTAAGCTTGTTGCTCAACAATTGGGAATTGCAGTTCACTCTCATCATTCTAAAGATCAAATTGTTGGCATGATTAATAAAAGCTTGTTTAATGTAACTCCTCCAAATGAGCAAACGCAGATTGAAATAGCCAAGTTACAGCTAGTCCTGCAGGAGGCTCGTGTGAAGGAAGCTGAACTTCAAGCACACGTGCTAAGGAGGCCGAGTCTCAGGCTAAGGAGGCTTGTGTTAAGGAGGCTGAATTTCAAGCAAATGCTAAGGAGGCTGAATCTCAGGCTCGGATTCAGGAGGCACAGATACTGGCTCAGGCACAAATTGAACTAGCTAGGATTCAGGCAGACCATGAGTATCGCATGAAACAAGGTGGAACTGGATGATCTAGCTCTGATGATTTTGATGTGGCTAAAAATGTTAAACTTGTCCCTCCTATTAATGAATCTGATTTAACAAAGTATTTTCAGTTGTTTGAGAGGGTAGCTATACGTTTTAA